>NC_090651.1:252562339-252757339 GCF_040937935.1 Hyperolius riggenbachi
CCCTTTAGCCTCTAAAGGTGTGTACACACGCACTACTAAAGAGGCTGTCAGAAACAGCCTCATCAGTCTGCAGATAGACTGTACACACGCACTACTGCTGGGAGAACGACCGCCCAGCGGGAGGGTCTGACGGATCAGTCGTTCTTAGTAGTGCGTGTATACGCACCTTTATACTTTTAGCCATAGACCCCAAAGGATGCAGTTCAGAGGTTTGACAACCAAAAAAGGGTACACATTTGGACCCGGCCTCCCCTTACATTAAATAAAAAGTGTCGCCCAACCAACCCCAGTGTGGTAGCCAAATGTGCCCCACCCCCTTAGCATACATATGATTAAGCCGCCGAGAGTCTTGAGTGCAGGGTAAAGCCGTAAACTGTTCAACCTGCTACTGCAAAAGTCCTGGCGGTGTTCAACACTATTCCCCTCCAGGTCACCATGGATAGTGAGGAAAGCAGCAATTCTGCTTCCAGCTATTGCTGGCGGCCAAATTACAGTGTTTTTTATAGTAATTTGCGCTCAGTCTTTTGACAGTGCCCAAATGACTCACTGGTTCCTATTAACCACTTGAGGTCTGCAGCCTAGCTGCAGGGCCGCACAACTCAGCACACCAATGATTCCCTTCCCACTTTTCTCGCCACCAACAGAGCTTCCTGTTGGTGGGGTCTGATCCCACCTCCCCCAGTGTTTATTTTTTTGTAAATATGTTTTTTTTTTTGTATTACATTTTGCCTATTTTTTAAAACTCCCCCCCCCCCCCCCCCCCCCCCCCCCCCCCCCCCCCCCCCCCCCCCCCCCCCCCCCCCCCCCCCCGCCAGCCAATGACAGCGATCGGCTGTCATAGGCTTCAGCCTATGAGAGCCGATCGCTCTCCTGTGTCCCAGGGGGACAGCCATATCACACGGCTGTCCCCAGTACCAGCGCTGCCGTAGATCACAGCACTGTACTATGCTAATAGATGGCAGTTTCACCATATTAAGCCTCATCTACACGGGTAGATGAGGCTCCGATCCGGCTGCTCGATTAGCCGCCGGATCGCCTCTTCTGCGTCCCAGCTCGCCGGATTAGTTTCCCCGCTTATCTTCCGCTCGATTCCCTGCCATTGTCCCCCTCGCGGAAGCGAGCAGGGAATCGGCATTGGAGAGATCCGTCCTGTCGGATCTTATCAATCGAGCCGCATCAGCGGCTCGATTGATAAGCCACATCGCCGCCTCAACTACGCATGTAGATGAGGCTTAACAGTCTCCCAGTGGATGCGCACGCATCAGCAGGCGCTATCCCTGCAAAGCACTCCCCCAGGACTTTACGCCGATCGGCATTAGGCGGTCCTGGGGGAGCCAGGGTCTTAAAAGTGGTTAAGGCCTATGGCGGCTCTGGCTGGGCAAAAATCTATGGCACGTTTTTTACAGAGCCCCACTCACCCTCTGAATAGTAGCCAGGTATAGGTGTCTCCAGTGTAGCTAGTTAGGTATAGGCGTTTCCAGTATAGGCAGGCAGGTAAAGGTGCAGACAGTATAAGTAGCAATGAATAGGTGCAGCCAGTAAATCTAGCCAGGTGGAGGGGGAGGGAGACTCAGCAACGGGGCACTAATCAGGTTTACCCCCACCGCTGCTTGTGCGCCTGCCGCTATGTCCAAATCACACCACTGCGTTTCCCCCCCCCTCCATGCACAATAAAACCACAGTATATCACAGCAACCCTATTTCACACACAGCTCGCTTCAGGTTTCCTTTAACCACTAGATGCAACAAGGATATTTATGCATGTCCAATTTGTGCACCTGTTCTACCCCTCAATAGATGGCGTTAGGGACAAAAAAAAAAAAAAAAACCTGGTTTTACTCACCTGGGGCTTCTCCCAGCCCCCTGCAGTTGTCCGGTGCCTTTACAGTCGCGATCGGATACTCCTGTCCCGGGTCTCCAGCTACTTTCACTTGCTGACAGGCCCAGCCACACATAGGAGACGCGTGGCCAGGCCTGCGCAGGTGCAGTAAGCGTCAGCGAAGTGAAAGTAGCTGGCGTCGGGGACAGGAGGATCCGATCGTGACTGCGAGGGCACGGGACGACTGACTGAAGTGAGCTGGTAGAAGCCCCAGGTGAGTAAAAAAACGTTTTCTACGCTTAGGTTCCATTTAAAGAGAACCCGAGGTGGGGTTTGAAGATTATTATCTGCATACAGAGGCTGGATCTGCCTATACAGACCAGCCTCTGTTGCTATCCCAAACCCCCCTAAGGTCCCCCTGCACTCTGCAATCCCTCATAAATCACAGCCATGCTGCTGACAAACAGCTTGTCAGAGCTGGCTGTGTTTATCTCTATAGTATCAGTCTGCTGCTCTCCCCGCCTCCTGCAGAACTCCAGTCCCCGCCTGCATCCCTTCCCTCCTGCTGATTGGAGGGAAAGGACAGGGGCAGGGACTGGAGCTATGCAGGAGGCGGGGAGCAGCTGAGACTGACACTACAGATGTAAACAGAGCCTCACAGCACGACTGATTTATGAGGGATTGCAGAGTGCAGGGGGACCTTAGTGGGGTTTGGGATAGCAACAGAGGCTGGGCTGTATAGGCAGATCCAGCCTCTGTATGCAGATAACATTCTTTAACCTGCTGGGCGGTCTGGACGAGCTCAGCTCGTCCAGTACCGCCGGAGCCTGCCGCTCAGGCCCTGCTGGGCCGATTTGGCTCAAATAAAAAGCAGCACACGCAGCCGGCACTTTGCCAGCCGCGTGTGCTGCCTGATCGCCGCCGCTCTGCGGCGATCCGCCGCGAGCAGCGGCGAAAGAGGGTCCCCCCAGCCGCCTGAGCCCAGCGTAGCCGGAACAAAAAGTTCCGGCCAGTGCTAAGGGCTGGATCGGAGGCGGCTGACGTCAGGACGTCGGCTGACGTCGATGACGTCACTCCGCTCGTCGCTATGGCGACAATGTAAGCAAAACAAGGAAGGCCGCTCATTGCGGCCTTCCTTGTTTATTCTGGGCGCCGGAGGCGATCGGAAGAACGCCTCCGGAGCGCCCTCTAGTGGGCTTTCATGCAGCCAACTTTCAGTTGGCTGCATGAAATAGTTTTTTTTTATTAAAAAAAAAACCCTCCCGCAGCCTGCCTGGCGATCTTAATAGAACGCCAGGCAGGTTAAACACACCTTGGGTTCTCTTTAAGGGGATTTCATGTGGGCAGAAAACATACTTCACTCCCAGTGAATGTTATTCTGGTTCCCAGTCTTGTGTAGGTGTAAACCTTGGGAAATCATTGGCATGGATTAAATTTATGATACCAATTTCTACATGAATTATACTGGCTTTATAGTCAGAAATATATAGATATAAAAGCAACAATACACTTCCAGTGATTCTTAGGTTATGCTGCCTTCTCCATCCAAAGCACTCAGATCAGGTCATATTCTGATTCATGTCAGAAAAAAAATTCCAATGTGACTTTCCTAGCCACCAGTAAAGGTACTGGCATCTGATAAATGCAGGGATGTGGAGTTGGTACAAAAATCCACCGACGACTCAGTTTAAGATTCCTCCGACCCCTCTAATTTGCATATTACAATCTTGGTGATTGAAAGTATGTAACATGAAATTCGTCTCTTAACTGCCAACGCTTAGGAATTGTAAAAGACAACTGAAGTGAGAAGGATATGGAGCCATATTTATTCCCTTTAGTCATAGACTAAAACTAGTCCTTGGTAAGAGTACTTGTAAAAGGTACAGACCGGAACAAAGAACATCCATCAGGCCCTAGGCAATGTGACTGTGGGTACATGTAAGAGTGATGTGCAGGTACTCTGCAGGGGAATAAGGGGATTCTTCCTCTATTACACATTCTTCATGTACAATCTGAACCAGGTTTATGGGTGATAGGCAACACCTCTGTGTTCAATGTGCACAACATTCTCAGTGTATTCCCTGCAGCTCTGTGGAGAGTGCATATGTAGAGTATAGTACTACTGTGTAACAAAGTAAACCTGAGACAGATGAAATTAAAGTTTTATACATACCTGGGGCTTCCTCCACCCCCCTTCAGGCTAATCAGTCCCTCGCTGTCCTCCTCCGCCACCTGGATCTTCTGCTAGGAGTCCAGGTACTTGAGCCATCCTGGCGTAGTGCGCATGCACACACTCCGCCGCTGGGAGCGTACTACAGCACTATTGCGCAGGTGCAGAACGCTCCTGGCTGTGGAAGCGGCATGTGGCCGGACTGTGCTGACTGGCTGAATTACCAGGACTCATAGCAGAAGACTCAGGTGGCGGAGGAGGACAGCGAGGGACTGATAAGCCTGGAGGGGGCTGGAGGAAGCCCCAGGTATGTATAAAACTTCTCTTTTCATCCTTCTCAGGTACCATTTAATTAGTAGTCACCAAACCAAATTTTAACAGCATATCAAATGATTTGATTTTGTGAGCAAAGAGTGCGTACATTTGCATAAATCAGAATCAACGCAAAATTATTTCCATCTCATTGACCATCTCTATTAGAGACACAGCTACACATCAGGCTTTATTCTTACAGCACAGATGTTATTTAGTATATATAAGAGATTCCTGTGTACAAATCATATATACAGTCACAATCAGATATGTATAGCTGACTTTAAAAATACGGGACTGCTTTATTGAAGCAGCACAAGTAACTAATTTTGATTGGTTTATTTCATTTTTGTGGACTAAGCAGAGCTGTTACTGTATGTATAATTTATTTATGATGACCATTAACCACTTGAGGACCGCCCCCAGCCGATGGGCGTCGGTAAAGTCCGGGCCTAAACGACCGCAATACGTCCATTGGCGGGGGCAGCATCAGAGGTGGCTGTGCGGCGATCGCGTCATTAATGACGCGATCGCCGCCGGTAATAGGCACCGCCAACCCTACTCGGAAACCCGCAGCGCCGGCGGGTTTCAAACTTGCGCGATTCGGCCAGAGTGTATAATACACTTTGTTATTGTAACAAAGTGTATTATACTGGCTGCCTCCTCCTCCGATGGTCCCATCGCCGCCGGACCATCAGAGAGGACAGGCAGTCTGCAGATAAGTGCACACAAACACTCTTTGCCCCACACAGACCACCCGATCGCCCACCCCAGCCCTCAGAACCCCCCCCCCCCCCTGACCACCCCAGCACACCACAGTTTGCACCCAAGCACCCACAAAAAAAAACAAAAAAAAAAAAAAAAAAAAAAACATCACTCCCTGTCACTAACTGCCCCCTAAGGTCCCCTGATCACCCCCCTACCCTCAGATCCCACCCAGACCCCCCCCCCCCACCGCCCTGTATACTGTATACGTTTGTATACAGCTGCCTTACCCACTGATCACCTGTCTATCACCCCTTGTCACCACAACCCATCAGAGCAGACCCTAAACTGTCCCTTGGGGGCACCTGATCACCCAGACAGACCCTCAGATTGCCCTCAGACCCCCCCTCTTGATAACCTCCCCAGTGCATTGTTTACATCTATTCTCCCCTGTAATCCCTCACTGATCTCCTATCGTCACCCCCTGTGTCTGCCACCCACCAGATCAGGACTCCGTCTGCCCCGTGCGGGCACCTAGTCAACCCCCCACACCCTCAGCTTGCCCTCAGACCCCCCTCCCCCCCCCAATCACCTTCCCAGTGCATTGTATTTGATTGTCCCGTGATTGGCTTTGATTGTGCCGTGATTGGCTTTGATTGTGCCTTGAATTGAGTGCCCTGTGATTGGCCTGCGATTGCCCTGTGATTGTTTCTGATTGCCTCTGATTGCCTCTGATTCCCCACTCGCCACCACCCCCCTGTCACTATCCTAGTGATCTAAAAACAGTGATCAGTGAAAACTGTCACTTTTTTAGTAGAACTAGTGTTAGCAGTTAGGCCAGTTAGCTAGGCCCCTTTGTAAGTGTCAGTTAGTGCTCAGCCCACTGAACCACAGTCACTAATTAGAGTCATCACTGTCGCTAATCAACATTGGTACTATATAGTATCTGTAAGTGATCATTACTGATCGCAGTCAGATCTATTAGGGTCACTAGGATCCACAAAAAACGCAGTGTTTGCCCAATCAGGCCTGATCGTTCACCTGCATTTGCGTTCAGCCCGCCCCACTGCAGTGACAGAATTTTTTTTTCTGATCACTAAAAAAAACAAAACAAAAAAACAAAAAAACTGTACAATAGCTGTGGCACTGTAAACATCAGTTTTGATTTTTTATCAAAACTCAGTGACCACAGCTTTCTACCTCAAATACTCCCTTTTGCTAGGTAGGTGCTCTTTTTCTGGGTAGTCTCAGAGGAATACCCCCTAAATTTAGCAGTCCACCATGGCAAGAAAGGGGTATTCCGATGATGAGGCTCTCAGGTACATGGACCAGTCGGATGAGAACGATTGGGACGCCTCATTCAACGAATTTTCCGGGTCAGAGTTTGAACCTGATTTGAGCAGTGGCTCACTGACCGATAGTGATGACGAGGTTGAGGTCCCGGCTAGAGCCAGGCGTACCACACCCCATGTTGTGGGACCGCAGGTGGCGCAGGATCGGCCTCAAGGGCAGCAGAGTAGTGTTCGTGCTGGTTTGAGATTTCATGGTGGGGCAGGCACCAGCAGCACAACATCTCCTGGACCTAGAACCAGTACTTCCGTAGACCCTGGTGAAGTGGCGAGCACCAGCATGGAAGTTGAAACTGGTTCGGTGGCACGTGCAGCAAGATCCCAGTCGCAGCCACCAAGAAGACGGCCCGTACTACCCCTAGTTTACCAGAGGTGCTGGCAAACCCAAATTGGCAATCCCCTGATTCCACCGCACCCGTACTTCCCCCTTTCACCGCCCAGTCTGGAGTCCAGGTGGAGACAGATAATCTAGGATCGGCCCTAGATTTTTTCCTATCGGTTCTTCACCCAGGATCTCTTAGACCTAATTGTGGCAGAGACCAACCGTAAGGCCACACAATATATAACCGCCAATCCGGAAAAGTTCCTTGCCCAGCCTTTTCGGTGGAAACCAGCCCAAGTTTCCGAAATTAAAATTTTTTTGGGCCTTCTTCACACGGGACTAGTAAAGCAGAATATGTTGCGGTCTTATTGG
Organism: Hyperolius riggenbachi; assembly: GCF_040937935.1. Taxonomy (NCBI): domain Eukaryota; kingdom Metazoa; phylum Chordata; class Amphibia; order Anura; family Hyperoliidae; genus Hyperolius; species Hyperolius riggenbachi. The sequence goes on from NC_090651.1 coordinate 252,569,389, forward strand.
TCTAGGGACCCAGCATATCCTGTTCCCCTGTACTCTGCTGCCATGTCCAGGACACGATTTGAGAACATCCTGCGCTTCCTGCACTTCAGTAACAACGAAACCTGTCATCGAAGTGACCACCCTGCTTTTGACCGGCTCCACAAAATTCGACCCCCTATAGACCACCTGTCATCCAGATTTGCAGATGCTTATACCCCTGACCAGGACATCTGCGTAGACGAGTCCCTCATACGTTTTACCGGGCGCCTTCGCATCAAACAAGCGCGCCCGGTATGGGGTGAAACTGTATAAGCTCTGTGAAAGGGCCACAGGCTATACATCTTATTTTAGGGTCTATGAGGGAAAAAGACTCAAAATTGGAGCCGGTCGAATGCCCCGACTACCTGGGAAGCAGTGGAAAGGTTGTGTGGGACTTGGTGTCACCCTTGTTCCAGAAGAGGTACCATCTTTTTGTGGACAATTATTACACAAGTGTGGCCCTCTTTCAGCACTTAAAAATAGAAAAAAATCCGATGCTGTGGCACTGTGCGGCCTAGTCGATCAGACTTGAACGGGGGCAGAGGGCCGCCTTGTGTGCTGACGACCTGCTCGCAGTGAATTGGAAGGACAACAGGGAGGTTTACTTCCTGTCCACCATTCACGCAGACACGACAGTTGAAATTCAACGGCGAACTGAGGTCATTGAAAAACCCCTTGTCCACGAGTATAATACTAACATGGGAGGGGTGGACTTCAATGACCAGAGGTTAGCGCCCTATTTAGTTGCCCGAAAAACAAGACGCTGGTATAAAAAAGTGTCTTTTTACCTCATTCAATTGGCAATTTATAACAGCTTTGTTCTCTACAGTAAGGCTGGGAGAACTGGATCGTTTATTCAGCCCCATCTACACTATGGGACATTGCAGCGATCCGGCGGCTCGATTAGCCGCCGGATCGCCTCTTCCGCGTCCCCGCATTCGATTCCCTGCTCATCTTCCGCTCGATTCCCTGCCATTGTCCCCTTGCGGGGAGCGAGCAGGGAATCGGCGGTGCGGAGATCCGTCCTGTCGGATCTTATCAATTAGCAATTTACAACAGCTTTGTTCTCTACAGTAAGGCTGGGACAACTGGATCCTTTATTCAATTTCATAAACAGATCGTGATGGAACTCCTGTATCCAGGAGGTGCCGTGGCCCAACCCCAAGATGCAACTAGTCGGCTGCATGTAAGGCATTACGCCTATCCAATTCAGAGTACCCCAGGTCACCGAATGCGAAGAAAACGTTGTCGTGTCTGCAGCAGGGCTGGAATAAGGCGTGACACCACTGTTTATTGTTCCACCTGTCCTGACCAGCCTGGCCTATGCCTAGGGGAGTGTTTTGAGAGGTACCACGAGCAGGTACACTATTAGAGAGTAGGGAACTCCAAACACAGCGGTAGACACACAAGGGTCTCTCAGTGCTATTTCACACTGCTGCGATGCGTTAGGGCAAAATGCCTAGCGAAAGTCACACTTTGCGGCCCCCCCCCTACGAAGTGCTTGACTTAACACTAGTGCATGCCTACGTTACTGCGTGGCTTCTGTGGCAATATCGATCGGCCCGGAAGTCATGTTAGTCTATGGCGACGCAGTTCATTACTAGGCCGAATGCTACTCTTGTGGTATTGCCTGAAGGTCTGTTTTGGACGATACGGTGCGGTGGGCTCGACCCGCCGGATATGTCAATATGCAGTGTGAAACCAAACATCGGGTTTCCAGAGACCCTAATACACAGGGCTGCCAGAAACCTCTCCTTTCACTTGGGACAAATTGCGTAATGTACTTCGCCACAACTCTGTGCGATTTGCACTTCGCACACTGTCCCATGGGGGAGGAGAGGTTTGTCCTTGGGAGGTAACAAAAAAAAAAAAACAGGCAAGCAAAAAAGTTAATGTTTGGTTCGCAATGTTAAGGTTTTGATTAAAAAAGTTCAAAGTTTATTAATGTTAATGAAGTAATTGCTTTGCTGCTTTTTTTTTTTCTCTTTTTCCATCCATTAACCTTCCAGGTGGACCGAACGAACGACTAACCAGCTGCAGCACTGATGGTGCATCCTGACAGAACATTGCACGTCTGTCAGGTTACACAAAATCGGTGCATGCAGCGCTGCAGGACGCAGTTAAAAAGACACATTTGCCGAGGCATATGGGCCGAGGAGTGGTGTTAGGGTTTATACGCTTTGGCAAGCACTTTGTATCAAAAAAAGAACACTGACAATGATTTGTTCATCCACATCGATCGGTGTGAATGGATAAATCTGGTTTGCCAGGGCATACGAGCTGGTGGGTTTGGATTTTTGGGGCGGCAGCTCGTATGTCCTGGCAGACACCTTCCCCTCTTTTTTTAAAAAATTTTTTGGCAGATATTTTTTCATCCACGATTGATTGATTGATTGTTTGACGTTCATTTTTCCTTTCAGCCCATAGTGCATTACCCTTATGCCCAATATAAGGAGTATAGCAGAAACTCCTAATACTGGCCATACATGTAATAATTGCAGAGACCCTAAAATGCCAGGACAGACCGCACAAATGATGCCATTTTGGAAAGAGGACACCCCAAAGTATTCCGTTAGGTGCATGGTGAGTTCATAGAATATTTTATTTTTTGTCACAAGTTAGCAGAAACTTTTTTCACAAAATGTCATTTTCCGCTAACTTGTGACAAAAAATAAAATTTTCTATGAACTCACCATGGCCCTCATGGAATACCTTAGCGTGTATTCTTTCCAAAATGGGGTCATTTGTGGGGCTTGTTAACTGTCCAGCCAAGTGGGGGGTGCTAAATTGTAAGCACCCCTGTAAAGCCTTAAGGTACTCATTGGACTTTGGGCCCCTTAGCACAGTTAGGGTGCAAAAAAGTGCCATACATGTGGTATTGCCGTACTCAGGAGAAGTATTATAATGTGTTTTGGGGTGTATTTTTACACATACCCATGCTGGGTGTGAGAAATCTCTCTGTAAATCTTTTGATTTTTTTTTTATTTTTTTTATTTTTTAGAGACACAATTGTCCATTTGCAGAGAGATTTCTCCCACCCAGCATGAGTATGTGTAAAAATACACCCCAAAACACATTATACTACTTCTCCCGAGTGCGGCGATACCACGTGTGGCACTTTTTTGCACCCTAACTGCGCTAAGGGGCCCAAAGTCCAATGAGTACCTTTAGGATTTCACAGGTCATTTTGAGACATTTGTTTTCAAGACTACTCCTCACGGTTTAGGGCCCCTAAAATGCCAGGGCAGTATAGGAACCCCACAAATGACCCCATTTTAGAAAGAAGGCACCCAAAGGTATTCCGTTAGAAGTACAGTGAGTTCATAGAAGATTTTACTTTTGTCACAAGTTAGCAGAAAATGACACTTTGTGAAAACAACCAATAAAAATCAATTTCCGCTAACTTAGGAGTACAGTGAGTTCATAGAATTTATTTTTTGTCACAAGTTAGCGGAAATTGATTTTTATTGGTTGTTTTCACAAAGTGTCATTTTCTGCTAACTTGTGACAAAAGTAAAATCTTCTATGAACTCACTGTACTTCTAACGGAATACCTTTGGGTGCCTTCTTTCTAAAATGGGGTCATTTGTGGGGTTCCTATACTGCCCTGGCATTTTAGGGGCCCTAAACCGTGAGGAGTAGTCTTGAAAACAAATGTCTCAAAATGACCCTTGAAATCCTAAAGGTACTCATTGGACTTTGGGCCCCTTAGCGCAGTTAGGGTGCAAAAAAGTGCCACACATGTGGTATCGCCGAAGTATTATAATGTGTTTTGGGGTGTATTTTTACACATATCCATGCCGGGTGGGAGAAATCTCTCTGCAAATGGACAATTGTGTCTAAAAAAAATAAATAAAATCAAAAGATTGTCATTTACAGAGAGATTTCTCCCACCCAGCATGGGTATGTGTAAAAATACACCCCAAAACACAATACTTCTCCTGAGTACGGCAATACCACATGTGTGACCCCTTTTTGCAGCCTAGGTGCGCTAAGGGGCCCAATGAGCACCTTTAGGCTTTACAGGGGTGCTTACAATTTAGCACCCCCAAAATGCCAGGACAGTAAATACACCCCACAAATGACCCCATTTTGGAAAGTAGACACTCCAAGGTATTCAGAGAGGGCAGGGCTATGGTGAGTCCGTGGCAGATTTCATTTTTTTTGTCACAAGTTAGCAGAAATGGATTTTTTTTTCCCCACAAAGTGTCATTTTCCGCTAACTTGTGACAAAAAATAAAATCTTCTATGAACTCACTACGCCTCTTTGTGAATACTTTGGGATGTCTTCTTTCCAAAATAGTGTCATTTGGGGGGTATTTATACTATCCTGGAATTTTAGCACCTCATGAAACCTGACAGGTGCTCAGAAAAGTCAGAGATGCTTTAAAATGGGAAAATCCACTTTTGGCACCATAGATTGTAAACGCTATAACTTTTACCCAACCCAATAAATATACACTGAATGTTTTGTTTTTTTATCAAAGACATGTAGCAGAATAACTTTCGCGCTCAAATGTATAGGAAATTTAACTTTATTTGAAAAATGTCAGCACAGAAATTTAAAAAAAAGTCATTTTTTTGACAAAATTCATGTCTTTTTTTAATGAATATAATAAAAAGTAAAACTCGCAGCAGCAATCAAATAGCACCAAAAGAAAGCTGTATTAGTGACAAGAAAAGGAGGTAAAATTCATTTAGGTGGTAGGTTGTATGAGCGAGCAATAAACCGTGAAAGCTGCAGTGGTCTGAATGGAGAAAAAGGCTCTGGTCCTTAAGGGGCGAAAAGACTGTGGTCCTCAAGTGGTTAACTGAGAAATAGATCATGTTATATTTTCTATTTTAATTACAGTTTAAATTAATTAGGAGTCGGAGCTCTCCCCCCCCCCCCCCCTCCAACTCCAGGCACCCAAAATTGCCCCGACTCCACAAACCTGGATAAATGTAGAGCAAACCTGTACTGGCCGTGGGGGGAAAAAAATGAAAGAAAGGAAGTTCGATATGTACTTAGGGCTCTTTCACATCAGACAACGCATGCAGGAGGCGTTCTCCTGCACACATTGAATAGCCTGCGGCATGTTGTCGGGATGCTGCAGTGCGACACAATCAGAGGCCGTAGCCATTAATTCACCCGACGGGAAACCGCCGGCTCCCGACGATTCAAAGCTCCCAGGTTCATCGTATCGCAACGAAACATAGCATCAGGTGTGAAAGGCAAAATTAAAGTCTATGGACTTTCATTTTACCTTGGTAAATGCAAAGTTCCGACTTTGCGCTAAAACGCAGCAAATGCTAAAACGCAGCAAATGCTAAAACGCAGCAAATGCTAAAACGCAGCAAATGGACTCTGGTGTGAAAGAGCCCTTAGCAAGATAAAGCCTCTGAATAGTCCAATAGACCGGAGATTTCCTATTGTGTCATTAAAGCAGATCCAAGATGAAAAACTAACTAGAACAAGTAACTTGTCTATATATCTTATCTAAAGTTTAGATAGTTTACACAGCAAAATCTAGCTGAAAGCAGCTTTAATAGAACACGATTATTTCTTCCTGTGATACGACAGCAGCCATGTTTGTAAACATTACATTTGCATCTTGAGCAAAACCAAAAAAAAAAAAAAAAACCCTAATCTCCCCTCTGCCTCTGAAATCTCTGGCTATTAACCCTCTGGGCGATACAATTATATCGCCCAGGAGGTGGCGCAGCACTATTTTTTTTAAATTTTTTGTTTTTTAAATCATGTAGCGAGCCCAGGGCTTGCTACATGATAGCCGCAGCGGCATCCCCCCACCCACTCCGATCGCCTTCGGCGATCAGAGTAAGCAGGAAATCCCGTTCAGAACGGGATTTCCTGCTGAGCTTCCCCGGTCGCCATGGCGACGGGGCGGGATGACGTCACCGACGTCTTGGACGTCGTGACGTCAGAGGGAGTCCCGATCCACCCCTCAGCGCTGCCTGGCCTGATTGGCCACGCTGCGCAAGGGGTCGGGGAGGGGGGGGCTGCGCGGCACAGCGAGCGGCGGCGGATCGGCGGCGATCGGAAGTTACACGCAGCTAACAAAATGCTAGCTGCGTGTAACAAAAAAAAAAAAAATTTATGCAAATCGGCCCACCAAGGCCTGAGAAATCCTCCTGCGCGATATACCCCGAGCTCAGCTCGGGATTATCGCTCAGGAGGTTAATACCTCCCCCTCCTGCTCAGAGTGATCTCCCATGAGCACTTGCTACTGTCTGAAAGTGCCTTGGCTCTCTGAAAACCTGTGGGTGTGGCTTGTTTAGTTTATAGGGAATTAGAGTATTAAAACAAAAAAGTATTTGGCTTATGCAATGAGTAAAAGTTCATCTCGGATCCACTTTAACACCACTCCCTCTAGCCAGGACCTCTAACTAAATGCCTTTAGTAATTGTAACAAACTACTCACAACTACAAATGATTACCAGAAATAGACTTTGCAGCCAAGGGTAGAATCTAGTCTAGGGACATATCAAGGGCACATACACACTTAAGCTGGCCATACACTAGGTCGATTGCCCGCCGATCGACAGGTAGCCATACACTGGTCGATTTGCCATCAGATTCGACCAACAGATAGATCCCTCTGATCGAATCTGATCAGAGAGGGATCGTATAGCTGCCTTTACTGCAAACAGATTGTGAATAGATTTCAGCCTGAAACCGTTCACAATCTGTGGTGGTGGTGCTGCCGGGTGTGAGCAGAAATTTTGTAGGACACACGCTGCAAGTTCCACCCACGGAGGTATTGGAGCCACTCATAGGAAGCAAGTGGCTGCTTCTATTCAGTGACCGCTAATTTTTAAGAAGCCCTGGACACTCTACCAGCAAATTGGCCAGCCTGGCTATGCAGCCCTAAGGTATACTTGGGAAAACCGAGTTGCTCCTTTGCAGCAGAGAATGTACCAGCCGTTACTAGGAAATTTTCTGATATAGTAAACCACTTTTCCTGGTCCCTTGGAGTTTACTATAACGAGACTATACTGTACTCCCATTGCGATTTCGATTTTCAGTGGAAATGGGCCCTAAACTGAGCCATGGCTACTTTCTGCAGTCACTATGTACCATTACAGGCTTTTACAATTCTCCACAAGCTTATCAACTGAACAAACATTTGTTCAAGATTTTTTTTATCTTTAATTATACAAGTGTATGAAGAGGGGAAATAAGCGGTTACTAGCTAAATCATGACTAATGTTGACTTTTGATAGCTTTATCTTAACTAGCATTCAAGTTGGGAAACCTTAAGGTGGCCATACACTGGCCCGATTCGCCGCCGTTTCGACAGCAGATTCAACCACTGGGATCGAATCTGCTGCCAATCGTTCGTGCAACACGCCGAATTTCGATCCTTTTCGTCCGATCCCGTCGATCGCTCCGTGCGGAAAATTAGCGTCGATCCCCCGCGGGTAGGGAGCGCGTCGCTAGCGGCGTTCGAGTACCCGACGACCGTTGCAATAGAGCCGCATACATTACCTGCTCCGCCGGCACGTCTACGCCCGGTCACCGCTGCTCCGTGTCCGCGCTGGTCTCCGGCATGCTTCAGTTCCTCCTGCTCGGCAGGAAGTTTAAACAGTAGAGGGCGCTCTACTGTTTAAACTTCCTGCCGGGCAGGAAGAAGTAAAGCATGCCGGGGCCGGAGACCAGAGCGGAGATGGAGCAGCGGTGACCTGGGGACTGGAGTCGTGCCGGCGGAGCAGGTAATGTATGCGGGCATGCGGGCGGGGGGAGCGGCGGCAGCATCACCACCACCACAACAGATTGTGATCGGTTTCAGGCTGAAATCGGTTCACAATCTGTTTGCAGTAAAGGCAGCCATACGATCCCTCTCTGATCAGATGCGATCAGATAGGGATCTGTCAGTTGGTCGAATCTGATGGCAAATCGACCAGTGTATGGCTACCTTTAGAATGGCAACGCCAAGACAACCTGTGAATAAAGCAGAACTTCAATCTAACCTGATCCAATGTAAAAGGCTGCAAAAGGCCAAACTACTGCCATCAGGTAAGATATCTATTGCCAACGACATCTAAAGCTGGCCACTAACGGTCCAATTTCTAGCAAAAAATCGTTCGAGCGATCAGAAATTCTGATCGGATTGGTTGTAAATAATCTCCATTGGTGGACACAATCGATTATGAACGATTGAAAAAAAATGTCGCCCGAATGAATTTTCGTCGAAAGAAAATTTGGATTTTCTTGGTGGTCGTGATAGATCGGAAGCAATGATTGGTTAGTTGATGGTGTAGTGAACAATTTTTTGTCCGATCAGAATTTCTGATCGATCAAACGATTTTTCGCTACAAATTGGACCGTTAGTGGCCAGCTTAAAGCAGTGTACACATCAGGGCTGTGAAGTCGGAGCAATTTTGGGTGCCTGGAGTCAGAAAAAAATGCACCGACTCCTAATGAATTTGTAACTGTAATTAAAATATGATAAAATGTTCTATTTCTCACATAATAGTCATTAAAAATAATGTATATATACAGTAATAGCTGTGCTCAGTACACAAAAATGAAATCAACCAATCAAAATTAGTTACTTGTGCTGCTTCAATAAAGCAGTCCCCGTATTTTTAAAGTCAGATATACATATCTGATTGTGACTGTACAGTATATATGATGTGTACACAGGAATCTCATATATACTAAATAACGTCTATGCCGGGGGTGCCCAATAGGTCGATCGCGATCTACCAGTAGATCGCGACCGCCTATTTGGTAGATCGCGTCCCATCACATTTTGCGGCTGGCAGCTGTCCCATCGAATTCTGCTGCCAACCGCTGGCCAATAGGAAGCAGGGGAGGAGAGAGGAGGCGCGGCTGAAGAGGCCATGACGCGACGTCATGGCTGGAGGCGGCGCCGGGCACGCACGCCTGCCCGCCTCATGCAAGCACGCTGCCCGCCGGAGCGCTCCGAGTCCGAGAGGGGAGACCAGACATCGCCGCTGGAGGGAGGTAAGTGTTTGAGCACCCATCCTACCTATGCTAAAGGGACCCATCCCCACCTACCTATGCTAAAGGGACCCATCCCCACCTACCTATGCTAAAGGGACCCATCCCCACCTACCTATGCTAAAGGGACCCATCCCCACCTACCTATGCTAAAGGGACCCATCCCCACCTACCTATGCTAAAGGGACCCATCCCCACCTACCTATGCTGACACCCATCCCCACCTACCTATGCTAATGGGACCCATCCCCACCTACCTATGCTAATGGGACCCATCCCTACCTACCTATGCTAGAGGCACCCATCCCTACCTACCTATGCTAGAGGCACCCATCCCTACCTATGCTAGAGGCACCTGTACCCAGTGAAGGGACCTGTACTCAGCTACCTTTGCTGAAGGGACCTATACATAACTACCTATACTGGAGGCACTTCTACCTGGGGGCTGTTCATGATCGGGGGGGGGGGGGGTGTCTGCAACACTTTTTAAATGTTGGTAGATCTCCTGGACTTGGCAAATTTTAAAGTAGCTCGCGAGCCAAAAAAGTGTGGGCACCCCTGGTCTATGCTGTAAGTATTAGGCCTGATGTGTAGCCATGTCACTAATAAAGATGGTCAATGAGATGGAAATAATTCTGCGTTGATTCTGATTTATGCAAATGTATGCACTCTCTGCTCATGAAATCAAATCATTTCATATGTTAAAATTTGGTTTGGTGACTACAAATTAAAGGGTACCTGAGACGGATGAAAAGTTTTATACATACCTGGGGCTTCCTCCAGCCCCTTCAGGCTAATCAGTCCCTCGCTGTCCTCCACCACCTGGATCTTCTGCTATGAGTCCTGGTAATTCAGCCAGTCAGCACACTCCAGACACGTGCCGCTCCTACAGCCAGAAGCGTTCTGCACCTGCGTAATAGTGCTGCGCAGGTGTAGTACGCACCCGGCGGCAGTGTGCATGCGCACTACGCCAGACTGGCTCAAGTACATGGACTCATAGCAGAAGATCCAGGTGGTGGTGGTGGAGGAGGACCGCAAGGGACTGATTAGCCTGAAGGGGGCTGGAGGAAGTACCAGGTATGTACAAAACTAATTTCATCTGTCTCAGGTTTACTTTGTTACATAGTAGTACTATACATATGCACTCCCACACAGAGCTTCAGGGAATCCACTGAGAATGTTGTGCACATTGAACACAGAGGTGTTGTCTATCACCCATAAACCTGGCTCAGATTGTACATGAAGAATGTGTAATAGAGAAAAAAATCTCCTCATTCCCCTGCAGACTACATGCACATCACTCTTACATGCACCCACACTTACAGTGCCTAGGGCCTGATAGATGTTCTTTGTTCCGGTTTGTACCTTTTACAAGTACTCTTACCAAGGACTAGTTTTAGTCTAAAGGGAATAAATATAGTAGTCTACATATTTATCTCACTTCAGTTGTCTTGTAACATTTCTTAAAGAGGAACTCCTGTGAAAATAATGTAGTAAAAAAAAGTGCTTCATTTTTACCATAATTATGTATAAATGATACAGTCAGTGTTTGCCCATTGTAAAAATCTTTCCTCTCCCAGATTTACATGCTGACATTACATGGTGACATTTTTACTGTGGGCAGATTATGTAGCTGCTCCTAGCTGTTTTGGTTGTTAGAGACAGCTGTAAACAGCTAATTCCTGTCTCTGAACCTCGTTACATTGTAACAAACTGCCAAAAGTACCGCGGTCCCAGAGCTTCTTGTGGAAGGGGTTTCAGCGTAAAATCAGTCATATAGCGCCCCCTGATGGTCTGTTTGTGAAAAGCATTATATTTCTCATGTAAAAGGGGGTATCAGCTACTGATTGGGATGAAGTTCAATTCTAGGTTGGAGTTTCTCTTTAAGCGTTGGCAGTTTAGAGACAAATTTCACTTTACATACTTTTAAATCAACAAAATTGTAATATGCAAATCAGAGGATTCGGAGTAGAGGAGTCAGTGGAATCCTAAACTGAGGAGGAGTCGGAGGATTTTTGGACCGACTCCACAGCCCTGGTACACATGCCAGATAAAAATTTGTGAAACCTCTCACTTCAAGGGTGCTTTAATGACCCTTCTTGCAAATATTCTTATGCTTATCACAATCCCATACACAATATACTGTAAATTGGCACCACTGCAATAACACAAGCATCACCCAACTGCAGCTATATAAGGAAACAATGCAATAGGAGGCTGGAAGCACTAGGCAGTGCAGAAAACCATGCATTTTCTGCATGGTGCGCTTCTATCTTTTTGCTACATTTGTGTATGAGATTGCTTTTATAATGCATGGGGTGTTAATGCATTATAAGCATAAAACCCGCATGTTAAAACGCAGTCCTCTGCATCTCCATTGAGATTCATTATGTGCGTCTTACATGAGTTTGAAAATTATGTAGCAAGTTGTGAGTTTTCAAAAACGCTCAATGTAAAAAAAGGCACATACAGTTTTACATGTGGCCCATACACTGTCATTAGCGAAAAAAACGTTAGCATTTTCCACAACACTCGCGTTTCTGCCTATTGTTTTCCTAGCCTAAAGCATTCTGCCCTGTTCCATGGAAATAGGTTGGGTTTGATGCACAAATGAAAATGTAACACTGAAGCAACTGACCTACACACATCCACAGTAACCATGTACATAGCCTGGAAAGGTCATACAGTATGGCTTTTTCCAGATAAACCATTCTCCATCACATAGGCAGGAACAAGAAACGGTGAGGAACAATCCCTACAAAGTTACTAGCCTACACATCTTTCTGTATGGCAATTTTCCAACCTACACAAGGACCCCTTTAACCAGACCCCTAGCCTTGCATTTTTCAACTTCAGTGCAGAAGAAGACTTCAGCTAGATTAACTTTTATTTGAAGCAAACTGGTTAGACCAGCACCATAAAAGTCAATTTTGTATTAAAAAGTATAGCAGATGATAATAAGCCAGAATGTGCTAAGGGTAAAATAAGCAGCAAGAAGAAAAAAAAAAAAAAAGGGGGGGGGGGGGAGGGGAAATGAGAGACACATAAAACAGTACCAGACTGACCAATTTGTTTATCAAAAGTATAACCATCTATTTGCACAGAAATCTTCAACAAAAATGAAAGCAAAAAAAAAAAAAAAAAAAAAAAAAAAAAAAAAAAAAAAAAAAAAAAATCACCAGGAGGTGAAAAGTCACTACCAATAACAATATGAGGGTAATAACCTATCAAAAACCGGGGCCAAAAAAGATAAAATTACTACACGCATATATGGTATAAAAGTGTGAACTAGCTATCAAAAATTACAGTAAGTATATTGCACACCCTCACTAAATTGTAGCAATAGTGGTCAAGAAATTAGAAAGTATGATTTATAATATAAGTAGAAAGTAAAATAAAAGTAGAAAGTATAATAGAAAATATAATTTCTTGTCCACTATTGCTACAATTACGGGTCCTTTTCCACTGCGAAACGCAAAGCGTTTGACTAATTTTTTTGTCCATTTATGCATTTGCGTTTTGATTGGAAAGGGTCTTGATTACTAGTGGTACTAGATAGATACTAGTGGTTAAATCCATACAAAACACAAAAGCATTTCTATGCTTTTTTCATGTGTTCCTATACTTTACATTGAAATGCAAAATGCATCATAATCGCACAGACATGCGTTTGCGTCTTTTTAAAAAAATCGGAACGCAGCAGTGGAAAAGGCCACCCAAGATACTCTCTTTTAACCCCCCTGGCGGTATAAAAAATTCCGCCAGGAGGGAGCGCAGCAGCTTTTTTTTTTTCTTATATCATGTAGCGAGCCCAGGGCTCGCTACATGATAGCCGCTGCTCAGCAGCATCCCCCCGCTTCGATCAGGAAACCCCGTTCAAAGACGGGGCGGGATGACGTCACCGACGTCAGGACATCATTGGAAGTCCCGAACCACCCCTCAGCGCTGCCTGTCACTGATTGGCCAGGCAGCGCACGGGGTCTGGGGGGGGGGGGGGCGCGGCGCGACGGAGATCGGTGTGCTGACGCAGCTAGCAAAGTGCTAGCTGCGTCCAGCAAAAAAACAAACAAAAAACAAAAACAAATCAGCCCAGCAGGGCCGGAGAAAACCTCCTGCGCGGCGCCAAGGAGGTAAAGCAGGCTGCACTTAAGAATCAGCAAACGCATGCGTTTTTGGCAAAACCGCAGTTAGTGACTCTTAAAAGAACCTTAAAGTGTAACTGTCGGGCATAAAAACAAAACAAATTTTTTTATCTGGTAAACAAGTTTTATAAGGATGCTATCCAGGCAATCCAAATGTTAAAATCGCTAAATTTTGTTGTTGACATTATCAATCCCCAGTTTACCCGACTCTTATTTGGTATACACAAAATTTGTTACACACAAAGGAAGTTGCAGGGCACGCCCTTTTTTTGCGCTTTTCTACATTCCCCTCAGACTTAACTAATGCATCCTGATTGGCTGAAGCCTCTTTCCCTCCTGTTTCCCCTTTTCACACCTCTGTTCCTCTCTGATTGTCCAATACTTCTCATGCGGAGACAATGCACTTTCTATAGTGAGGGGCGGGCAATGCATACCCAATCAGACAGAGGAGAGTAAGGGAGGAAATTACATCAGGATTGGCTTAAAAATAGCCACAGTTAAAATGGGAAATGCTAAGAAGTAGTTTCTCTTTTTTTTTTACGGTAGAAAAATCATTGACATCAAAACGTGGGCAGTGCACTACATATGTTATTTAAGCAGAGCACGTATTTACTTATATATGTGTTTTTTTCTGAGATCGTATGGCTGACAGCTCCTCGTTAACCACTTAAGTACCAGCGGTCTCTGCCCCCTTAAAGAGAATCTGTATTGTTAAAAAAAAGAAATCGCACAAAAGTAAACATACCAGTGCGTTAGGGGACATCTATTACCCTCTGTCACAATTTCGCCGCTCCCCGCCGCATTAAAAGTGGTTAAAAACAGTTTTAAAAAGTTTGTTTATAAACAAACAAAATGGCCACCAAAACAGGAAGCAGGTTGATGTACAGTATGTCCACACATAGAAAATACATTCATACACAAGCAGGCTGTATACACCCTTCCTTTTGAATCTCAAGAGATCATTGTGTGTTTCTTTTCCCCTGCATCTCTCATGCACTGAAGTTTCAGGCTGCTCTTTTCTTCCTGCAAACAGCTTTGCCCTTGTCTGAATTTCCTCAGTATGTGAAAGACCAGCCAGCTCAGAGGACGATTTATCCAGCTCGTAAAAGATAAGAGAGAAGAGAGAAGCTGCCCTAATCTAAATAATACACAGGCAGTGTGCATAGAGGGGCCTGGAAGGGGGAGTTCATAGCAGAACCACAACACTGAAGAACTTGGCAGCCTTCCAGACACAGGCCGACAAGTCTGACGGGAAAGATACATTGATTTATTACAGAGACTGTGATAGCAGAAAGTGCTGCAGTAAGCAAGAACACATTAGAATAGCTTTTGGAACTTGTAGGATTATAAAAAACAGGATGCAATTTTTGTTACGGAGTCTCTTTAAGTACCAGAGCCCGCTGGCACAGTAAATGCAGAATTCTGACGAATCGCCACACATACCTGCCGCAACTGCCTTACGTCGGAACCTGGGCTACCCACTCTGCCGTCTCTATGGGCCGGTGCACACCAGAGCGGTTCTGAAGCGTTTTTTTAAAACGCGTGCAGGGGTAAAACCGCTTGGCTAATGAAAGGGAATGGGATGGTGCACACCAGAGAGGTTAGTTTTTTCCACAAACGCAAACTTGGGGGCAGCATTTTTTAGATAAGAGGCATTTCTGCCTCAGGGCCCTTTTCCACTAGCGGCGTTTGCGATGCTGAATCGCAAACCGCTAGTGATTTTGAAATCGCTACGGTTTGCTTTTTAACATAGGAATCGTAGTAGGCAATTTCCACTACCGCAAATAGTTTTTGAATCAAACGCGATCGCACCACGAAGCGATCTTTGCCACGATTTTGCTATGCAGTGCATTGCATAGCAAAATCGTGAACGCAATCGCCGGGAAGTTTCCTGCACTTGCGATTCAGCAATTGCTAGCGTTTAGCGCGAACGCTAGCGATTGCTAGTGGAAAAGGGCCCTGAATGTTAAACTATAGGTAAAGCTCAAACCGCTCTGAAAACGCTAGACCAGAGCGGTTTTCCAGGCATATTTGTTACAGAAACTGTTCAGTAACAGCTTTTACTGTAACAATATTTGAAATCTGCTACACAAAAAACACTCCAAAAAAATGCTAAGCATGTTTAGAAAACCTCTCTAAACATGCCTAGAAACGCTCTGAAAGCTGCTTCAAAAACCTCTAGCGTTTTGCAGATCTGCTAGAGGTTTTTGGTGTGCACTGGGCCTCTGAAGACAGAGTTCCTGTGAGCCGGTCAGGAGCCGCTTTCATTGGCTCCTGACCGTGTCTATCAACGTAAGCCAATGGGAGTTGCTTACATTGATAGACACGGCCAGGAGCCAATGAAATCAGCTCCTGACCGGCTCACAGAGCTCTGCAGTCAGAGACCGGCAGGGCGAGTGAGCTGCAACGGGAGACAGCGGCAAGATCGACCAAAAAAGCGGATGTGTGCAGTGTCGGTGAGTTGAAAACTACGCCCTGCCAGACAGATTAGCATCAAAACGGTATAGATCTAAGCGTGCCAGTAGACAGATAAACGCACTCCACAGACAGTGAAGTGCATTTTAGATTGGGGCTAAGAGAGGGGGGGGTGGGGAGCAGCAGTTGGCACTGCAGCAGTTCTAGATTTTGAATAGATTTCAAGGCAAAATCTATTAACTAATTGCAATGCACGACGGTAATAGCTAATGCTACATACACACTTGAGATAAAAGTCTTTGGAAAAGGCAACACCACAGACCAATTTTACCCCATCCCATGTAGTATGAGAGCCAGCCATACTCTACACCAGTGATGGCTAACCTTGGCACTCCAGCTGTGGTGGAACTACAAGTCCCATGAGGCATTGCATTACACTAAGCATAACTGGGGGAGACAGAGGCATAATGCCATTTGTAGTTTTGTCACAGCTGGAGTGCCAAGGTTAGCCATCACTGCTCTACACAGTCTATTCTATTGAGCTGAACTCCCCATCAGATAAAATCTTTGCAAGATGCTGCACACAAAGATGCTGTACACATTCAAAAGATCAGTATCTGCAAAAAATCTGTTCCTGCAAAATGCATTCATAGTCTATATCTGCAGATCTCAATACACACCTTGTTTAACAGACATTCATCTGCAAGATCTAAAGATCCATCCTGATGGATCTGATCTGCAGATGAAGGTCTGTTAAGCAAGGTGTGTATGAGGATCCGCCATTTTGTAGGAACGGATCTTTTGCAGGAACAGATTTTTTTGCAGATACTGATCTTTTGAATGTGTACAGCATCTTTATGCACAGCATCTTGCAAAGATTTTATCTGATGGAGAGTTCAGCTAAATAGAATAGACTGTGTAGAGTATGACTCGTGTATGTAGCATAACTCTCTGATCAGAGTGATCTAGCTGTAGGTTGAACATGCATCTTAAAGAGGAACTGTAACGACAAAACGTCCCCTGGGGGGGTACTCACCTCGGGTGGGGGAAGCCTCCGGATCCTAATGAGGCTTCCCACGCCGTCCTCCATCCCTCAGGGGTCTCGCTGCAGCCCTCCGTGCAGCGGTGACATCAATATTTACCTTCCCGGCTCCTGCACAGGCGCTCTGACGGCTGTCTGCTCCGAAGTAGGCGGAAATACCCGATCGCCGTCGAGTCTGCTCTACTGCGCAGGCGCAAGTTTCCGGCGCCTGCGCAGTAGAGCGGACCCGACGGAGATCGGGTATTTCCGTCTATTTCCGTGCCGAAAGCAGCCACAGTGCCCACGCTGGAGCCAGCAAAAGTAAATATTGAAGCTACAGTCGGGTCTGTCGCCGGCTGTTCGGAGGGCTGCAGCGAGACCCCCGTGGGACAGAGGACGGCGTGGGAAGCCTCATTAGGATCCGGAGGCTTCCCCACCCGAGGTGAGTAACCCCCAGGGGAGGTTTTTGATGTTACAGAGTCTCTTTAAAGCAGGATTGTCATCATAGAAATCTAATTTCAACAGCAACTGGTCCGAGTGTATTAAGTGATAAAGATGCTAATCCTGCATTCAACACTTTCTGATATGGTTTGGAGTTATCACATACCAAAAAGGAGCACTGGCTCTTTAATAGCCATTGCAATTCAGTTGCATTCTGGGGGTTCTTTTTATCTATAATATATTCCTCCTCTTCCCTTTATTTCCCTGCCTAGCTGAAGCATGATCCTCTGCTCACTTGTGTTTACAAGCAAGGCTTAGGTGACTCAGCAATTGGAGGAGAAAAGATAAAAGTTAAGGGAAGAAATCACATCAGTATTTAGCCTCAAACTGGGCAAAATACATGGTTCCCACCAGGAACAGAATTATCTTCATTTACTATATAAAATTCACTGAAATCAAAACAGACAGTACATCTGTTATGTAAGTAGATCAAGTATTTATCTACTTATAGATGCGTTTTGTTTTCCTTGGCATAGTATGGCTGATCCACCTGCTTTAACAGTCAGCCAGAGTGGCAGCACATCTGTTTGGCAGTCCAACTGCAATCAGGAGTGGAGGCACATCTGCTGTTTGCAGGTAAGGTGTACAAATATGCAATGGACATCTGTGACTGGGTCCACACTTATCCATGGAAAAACACAGGATCAATTCTGTATGTCAGTCCTCTGCCTACAGCGCTCACAAACGGTCCAGCAGAGATATGGTGTGAACTGGTCCTTATGGTTCAGCATGGCTTCTTTGGATATCAACTCAGGAATCTCTAGATCCCTCAGCACGAGAGCTCACAGGGTTACTCCATAGACTATTAGAGAGAAGGGTACCCGAATACTGGTAGGTCTACCACACAGGCCCTATGCTGGCTTCCAGTGCCAGAGGGCGGCAGGCTTAGGAACCACCCCTCACTGCCAGGTTGGCTATCCAGGCACACTAGAGATCCTTGTGGTGAGCTCCTCAGCATACCGTCATTCATTCAGATCCCAGCATAGCCTGACAGCCTGTGGGAAGTGGCAGCTCTAGCATCCCTCTCACCGGTAAGGTTGGCCGCCCACCACCAGGCACATCCCCAGGTCTATACACACTCTCCAGCCTGCAGGGTATGGAACTGCTTTTTGCAACTACGAACAATGCAATGATAAGACACCTACATACAAAACATCAGCACAGTCCGCCGAAAACCCCCAGCGTAAACATCCCCGCCTGGCACCCATTTATCACCAACACAACAGCTACTCACCGCGGCCTCACCCCTCCACCAGGCCGGTGCACGGATTGCGGCTGCCCCCCTCAGGGAAGCGGCGCGTGGATAAATCCCGCTGTGTGTAGCAGGGCCGGGGCCACCAGATCCCCTCCCCCCCTCCCCGCACAACAGTGCTCAGCCAGCTCTAGCTCACCCCGAGGCGCCGACCAGAGAGGCGGAGTGCAGCTAGGACACGCTCGCGAGAACAGCAGTCACCTCAGAGGCACGCCCTCCAACCAAAAGCTCCGCCTTCGATCCGCCTGCTGAGCGGAGCCCCACACTTACGGCTGCTGATAACTGTCAGAGGCACCGCCCACAAGCGCGGTCTCCCGCCCATATCCCTGCTTACCCCGCCTATCTGCTGTAGAACACGTGTAGGGCGCTGGTGGGGCTTCCTTGTAACCGTGTGGCTCCGGATGGTGCTGTGTTTATGCATAGAACAGCCGCAGGGAGGTCTCTGTAGTTATGTACGCTAGGATGGAGAGCTATACGAATCATACAGCGTATCTAGAGACGCATTTGCAACAACGCCCCTCAATACATGTCACACCCTAGATCACGCCTCTGTTCTGCTGGTAAACAAAGAAAAAATGTGCAAATAAATGAACTTTGTGTTTGTCATACAAAAATGTTTCCATATTACTTGTCCAGCAACATGGACGATTGCAATTGTACACTATTCAGTGTGCTTTGTTTGTAGTGAAATGGAACATCACAGGTAAGGCCATAGAGTAGATAAGGGAAAGGTTGGCTATACATGCAGCTAATTATTTAGCACCAGTTGTTTGTAGGCTTGTGGTTACAGTATCTATTGGTAAAAGCAAATCTGGCTATGTAATACAAATTATATATGGATTAAAGGGATAAACAAAGGCAATTTAAACTAGAGATTTGTACTGGCTGGCTATCCGATTTGCGGGTCAGGTTTCATAATGAGTTACCACATTTGGTAAATGGCAGTAACTACATTATTATTATTTATTGCATTTATAAAGCACCAACATATTACGCAGCACTGGACAATAAATATATACAATTATACAAGAATGACATGTAATAAGGTTATACAACATAGAACAAGATTATACAAGGCGAACGGTACAAGATACATGATCATGCGATTATGGGCTGGTTAGGTAGGCCTAGTGTAGGACTGGGAGGTGGGAAAACTGATGAAATACACCAGCTGGCCAAGCAGCAGTAACCCTGTGTTATCACTCCCAATAGAAACCTGCAGCAAGTCTTCACTGTGAGCAGCAACACCTGATTGCTGATGCTTGGCCAGCAAGTGGATTGCTTCAGCTTTTTCCAGCTCCCAGTCCGACGCTGAGTAGACCCAGCAATACAGGTACAGGTAGTCATAGGAAAGGAGCACATGATCATGTAGACTACACTAGGAAAGGAGGACCCTGCTGCCAGAGGCTTAAAATCTAAAGGTGGGTGGGGGGGGGGGGGGGGTTGAGGGGCCACACTAAGTAGGGCTGTGTAATAACTATTTGAATGTGTTGAAGGAGGGAGCAAGTCTGATGGGCGGTGGAAGGGAGTTCCAGTAGGTGGGGGCGGGTCTTGAGAAATCCTGCAAGCACTCATTGGAGTGGGAAATGCGTGGGGCTGTGAGGCTGAGGTTGTTGGAGGACTGGAGGGCCTGACCTGGTGTATACCTGTGAACAAGCTCCGAGATATAGGTAGAGCATGCTTATATAACAGTTGTGTATAAGAGGCCTTTGGCAGTTGTGTGTTTTGTTTTCACACAACGGTTGTGTATCTGCTGTTCTCATGTAAGCTTGATACCCTTGTACCAAAGGGTCTAAATAGGGATTATGACTTAGCAGCATTAATTTTAATGTTTGTGTGTATCCCTTTAATTATACTGTTTTCTTTTGCAGGAATTGATGGGGCATAGATGTTGGGGATACCAGACTGGCGGGGTGAGAGGACCACATAATTTTATTATTGATAAGTTTTTTCATATATATTGTTAATGTGGATCATTTGATTTGAAGGATGGTGGTCTCTCTCTCCTAGCTTGCCCCTTATCCCTACCACTGTGCCGTGATCAACGAGAGTCTAAAGGGGGCGGTCTGCGATTCACTTCTCCACATGGCTAATTTATATAGTGTTTATTGGATTCTTCCGTGTACATGTATTGGGTCACGTGATGTGGACTATTCCCATCACATGTCCCTACATTGCTATTTTTGTTTTGATGGCCCTGCTTCCATAGCGGACGTGGTAGGCGGTTGTCCAGTTGGTGAAAGGGAACACGTGATGCGGAGTGTTCCGATTACATGTTTCGCATGTAAGCCTACATCGAGCGGACACTGTCGGCGTGTATTCTATTGGCTCTGCAGCGATGTGATGTTTACTCTTTGCGGCGGATGCGCTGATTGGTCGGCGCTTGTTAGCCCTGTGCTGGTGGGGGGACGTGACTTGCAGGTGGCCTCCTCTGATTGGGTATAGGTACAAACAGTCCCTGTGCCTACGTTGTAGGCTCATTTCCTATTGGTGCAGATACTTGAAACCTGTATGTGGCTTTTTGGACACGGTGAGCCTTGAGTTTATTGTTTCTTTCCGGGGTTTTGCACTTGGGAAATATTACTGGTGAGTGTCCAATACACATACTTACCTATATCTCTAGGCAGCTATGTAATTGACAGTGTTTGGGGGATTTACAATCACTAGACTGCGATCTGTATTCTGATTGGTGTGTTCACACCTTATGAATATGTATGTATGCTAAGTAGTAGTTCTCTTTGTGGTCCTCTTTGGGGCTTTATATGTGTGTGGTTAGCAGCTTGATGTTAGTGTGGGTCTGTCATGATTTTAGAAAAGGCCGAGGACGGCCCGAAACGCCTGTGCGTCATCTTTTACACACCCACATGTGGACTTTTAACATGCTGTAATTTTTTAAGAAGAAATTTAATAAAGAAGTCTTTGAGATGGTGCGAATCTTATGGAGTAAGTAATACTCATTTAGACACTAGACTGGCTGCATGTACAGAGCAGGACCAGCATGTGTTTAGCTTCGGTTCAGTATATTCCTGCCGATATTGAGTGTTTGGCTACTCACAAGCAACCATTTTGTGAAACATTGAACTCATTTCTATTTTCTTGAGTACCTGTTCACAGTGATCAGTTGTCTTGCAGAATAATTCTGCATGTCATCTCACTGCCCATACAGTTCTATGGGGCTGTTCACAGTACTGCTTTGTAACTGATTGCGTTATTGTAACTCGCTGCATGCAGGCTTTGTATTATAATATATGTCCAGTCTCCATTGCAGTTCAGTCATTATAACGCACATGTTATGCCACTAACTACTGTGAACCTAGCCTGCATATCAACAGGTTTCTGAAATTGTCTTTGGCTGTAATGTAGCTTATTTTCTTACTTTGTTTATTGTTTGTTACCCCCTTCTTAGTATTAAGACACCATGGTGCTGCACTGCCATTCCCTTACCTTGATGGCAACAAATGAAGTAAATACTCATCACTAGTAGCAGACAGTAATATTACAATCTGTTCTATTTTGAATACAGTATAATCTCATTATAGTAAACTCCAAGAGATAGAGAAAAGTGGTTTACTACATCAGAAATTGTCCTAGAAATGTCCCAGCATGCCCTGAGACATTCTCTGCTGCAAAGGAGCAGCTCTGTCCTCCCATTGCAGGTACAGCAAAAGCACTTGCACATTTGGTGGACTACAAGGTTAAGTATACCTTAGAGCTGCATAGCCAGGCTGGACATATTGCTGGTACAGTATCCAGGGCTCCTTAACCACTTGAGGACCGCCCCCAGCCGATGGGTGGCGGCAAAGTCCGGGCCCAAACGACCGCAATACGCCCATCGGCGGGGGCGGCTGCGTGGGTGGCTATGCGGCGATCGCGTCATTCGTGACGCGATCAGCCGCCGGGGACTGGCTCCGCCCACCGCTCGTAGTAACCCGCTGGCCGTTCGGAAGCGCCGGCGGGTTACTAGCACCCGGATCGCCGCATGGAAATAGTATAATAGGCTTTGTAATGTATACAAAGCCTATTATACTGGCTGCCTCCTGCCCTGGTGGTCCCAGTGTCCGAGGAACCACCAGGGCAGGCTGCAGCCACCCTAGTCTGCACCCAAGCACACTGATTTCCCCCCCCCCCTGCCCCCTGATCGCCCACAGCACCCCTCAGACCCCCCCCTGCCCACCCCCCAGACCACTGTTTGCACCCAGTCACCCCCCTAATCACCCATCAATCACTCCCTGTCACTATCTGTCAACGCTATTTTTTTTTTATCCCCCCCCCTGCCCACTGCCCCCTCCTGATCACCCCCCCACCCCTCAGATTCTCTCCAGACCCCCCCCCAGACCCCTCCCCCCGTGTACTGTATGCATCTATCCCCCCTGATCACCTGTCAATCACCCGTCAATCACCCGTCAATCACCAGTCAATCACCCCCTGTCTCTGCTACCCATCAATCAGCCCCTAACCTGCCCCTTGCGGGCAATCTGATCACCCACCCACACCAATAGATCGCCCGCAGATCCGACATCAGATCACCTCCCAAATCCATTGTTTACATCTATTCTCTCCTCTAAACACCCACTAATTACCCATCAATCACCTATCAATCACCCCCTATCACCACCTGTCACTGTTACCCATCAGATTAGACCCTAATCTACCCCTTGCGGGCACCCAATCACCCGCCCACACGCTCAGATTGCCCTCAGACCCCCCTTTATCAATTCGCCAGTGCAATATTTACATCTGTTATTCCCTGTAATAACCCACTGATCACCTGTCAATCACCTATCAATCACCCCCTGTCACTGCCACCCATCAATCACCCCCTGTCACTGCCACCCATCAATCAGCCCCTAACCTGCCCCTTGCGGGCAATCTGATCACCCACCCACACCAATAGATCGCCCGCAGATCCGACATCAGATCACCTCCCAAATCCATTGTTTACATCTATTCTCTCCTCTAAACACCCACTAATTACCCATCAATCACCTATCAATCACCACCTGTCACTGTTACCCATCAGATTAGACCCTAATCTACCCCTTGCGGGCACCCAATCACCCGCCCACACGCTCAGATTGCCCTCAGACCCCCCTTTATCAATTCGCCAGTGCAATATTTACATCTGTTATTCCCTGTAATAACCCACTGATCTCCTGTCAATCACCTATCAATCACCCCCTGTCACTGCCACCCATCAATCACCCCCTGTCACTGCCACCCATCAATCAGCCCCTAACCTGCCCCTTGCGGGCAATCTGATCACCCACCCACACCAATAGATCGCCCGCAGATCCGACATCAGATCACCTCCCAAATCCATTGTTTACATCTATTCTCTCCTCTAAACACCCACTAATTACCCATCAATCACCTATCAATTACCCCCTATCACCACCTGTCACTGTTACCCATCAGATTAGACCCTAATCTGCCCCTTGCGGGCACCCAATCACCCGCCCACACCTCAGAACGTCCTCAGACCCCAGCCCTGATCACCTCGCTAGTGCATTGCTTGCATCTATTTCCCCCCTCTAATCACACCTTGAGACACCCATCAATCACCTCCTGTCACCCCCTAGCACACCTACCCATCAGATCAGGCCCTAATTTGCCCCGTGTGGGCTCCTGATCACTCGGCCAAACCCTCAGGTCCCCCTCAGACCCCCTTCCGATCACCTCCCCAGTGCATTGATTGCATCTATTTTCCCCTCTAACCGCCCCCTGAGACACCCATCAATCACCTCCTGTCACCCCCTAGCACTCCTATCCATCAGATCAGGCCCAAAACATCCTGTCATCTAAGAGGCCACCCTGCTTATGACCGGTTCCACAAAATTTGCCCCCTCATAGACCACCTGTCATCAAAATTTGCAGATGCTTATACCCCTGATCAGTCATTTTGAGAAATTTGGTTTCCAGACTACTCACAGTTTTGGGCCCGTAAAATGCCAGGGCAGTATAGGAACCCCACAAGTGACCCCATTTTAGAAAGAAGACACCCCAAGGTATTCTGTTAGGTGTATGATGAGTTCATAGAAGATTTTATTTTTTGTCACAAGTTAGCGGAAATTGATATGTATTGTTTTTTTCACAAAGTGTCATTTTCCGCTAACTTGTGACAAAAATAAAATCTTCTATGAACTCACCATACTCCTAACAGAATACCTTGGGGTGTCTTCTTTCTAAAATGGGGTCACTTGTGGGGTTCCTATACTGTCCTGGCATTTAAGGGGCCCTAAACCGTGAGCAGTAGTCTAGAATCCAAAGGCCTCAAAATGACCTGTGAATAGGACGTTAGGCCCCTTAGCGTACCTAGGTTGCAAAAAAGTGTCACACATGTGGTATCGCCGTACTCAGAAGAAGTAGTATATTGTGTTTTGGGGTGTATTTTTACACATACCCATGCTGGGTGGGAGAAATCTCTCTGTAAAAGGACAATTGTGTGTAAAAAAAAATCAAACAATTGTCATTTACAGAGATATTTCTCCCACCCAGCATGGGTATGTGTAAAAATACACCCCAAAACACATTATACTACTTCTCCTGAGTACGGCGGTACCACATGTGTGGCACTTTTTTGCACCCTAAGTGCGCTAAGAGGCCCAAAGTCCAATGAGTACCTTTAGGATTTCACAGGTCATTTTGCGACATTTGGTTTCAAGACTACTCCTCACGGTTTAGGGCCCCTAAAATGCCAGGGCAGTATAGGAACCCCACAAATGACCCCATTTTAGAAAGAAGACACCCCAAGGTATTCCGTTAGGAGTATGGTGAGTTCATAGAAGATTTTATTTTTTGTCATAAGTTAGCGGAAAATGACACTTTGTGAAAAAAAACAATTAAAATCAATTTCCGCTAACTTGTGACAAAAAAAAAATCTTCTATGAACTCACCATCCTCCTAACGGAATACCTTGGGGTGTCTTCTTTCTAAAATGGGGTAATTTGTGGGGTTCCTATACTGTCCTGGCATTTTAGGGGCCCTAAACCGCGAGGAGTAGTCTTGAAACGAAATTTCTCAAAATGACCTGTGAAATCCTAAAGGTACTCATTGAACTTTGGGCCCCTTAGCGCAGTTAGGGTGCAAAAAAGTGCCACACATGTGGTATCGCCGTACTCAGGAGAAGTAGTATAATGTGTTTTGGGGTGTATTTTTCCACATACCCATGCTGAGTGGCAGAAATATCTCTATAAATAGACAATTGTGTGTAAAAAAAAATAAAACAATTGTCATTTATGGAGATATTTCTCCCACCCAGCATGGGTATGTGTAAAAATACACCCCAAAACACATTATACTACTTCTCCTGAGTACGGCAATACCACATGTGTGGCACTTTTTTGCAGCCTAACTGCGCTAAGGGGCCAAAAGTCCAATGAGCATCTTTAGGCTTTACAGGGGTGCTTACAATTAGGCACCCCCCAAAATGCCAGGACAGTGAACACACCCCACAAATGACCCCATTTTGGAAAGTAGACACTTCAAGGTATTCAGAGAGGAGCATAGTGAGTCCGTGGCAGATTTCATTTTTTTTTGTTGCAAGTTAGAAGAAATGGAAACTTTTTTTTTTCTTTTTTTTGTCAGAAAGTGTCATTTTCCGCTAACTTGTGACAAAAAAATAAAATCTTCTATGAACTCACCATGCCTCTCACTGAATACTTTGGGATGTCTTCTTTCCAAAATGGGGTCATTTGGGGGGTATTTGTACTATCCTGGAATTTTAGCCCCTCATGAAACCTGACAGGTGCGCAGAAAAGTCAGAGATGCTTGAAAATGGGAAAATTCACTTTTGGCACCATAGTTTGTAAACGCTATAACTTTTACCCAAACCAATAAATATACACTGAATGGGTTTTTTTTTTTATCAAAAACATGTTTGTCCACATTTTTCGCGCTGCATGTATACAGAAATTTTACTTTATTTGAAAAATGTCAGCACAGAAAGTTAAAAAAATCATTTTTTTGCCAAAATTCGTGTCTTTTTTGATGAATATAATAAAAAGTAAAACTCGCAGGAGCAATCAAATAGCATCAAAAGAAAGCTGTATTAGTGACAAGAAAAGGAGGTAAAATTCATTTAGGTGGTAGGTTGTATGACCGAGCATTAAACCGTGAAAGCTGCAGTGGTCTGAATGGAGAAAAAGGCTCTGGTCCTTAAGGGGTGAAAAGACTGTGGTCCTGAAGTGGTTAAAGAGAAACTCCAACCAAGAATTGAACTTTATCCCAATCAGTAGCTGATACCCCCTTTTACATGAGAAATCTATTCCTTTTCACAAACAGACCATCAGGGGGCGCTGTATGGCTGATATTGTGGTGAAACCCCTCCCACAAAGAAATTCGGAGTACGTACTCTTGGCAGTTTCCTGTCTGTGAACTCTGTTGCATTGTGGGAAATAGCTGTTTCTAGCTGTTTCCAACTGCCAAAACAGCAAGCAGCAGCTACATCACTTGCCAGCAGTAAAAATGTCACCATGTGATAAATGTCAGAATATAAATCAGGGATTTAAAATATTTTACAATGGGCAAGCACTGACTAAATCATTTATACATAATTATTGTAAAAATGAAGCACTTTTTTATTACATTATTTTCACTGGAGTTTTTCTTTAAATATTTCAGCCTTCACTGAATAGTGGCAGCAACTCGCTTCCTGTGAGTCGCTCCGATACCACAGCAGGAGGGACTTGCAGCACAGGCCTTGCAGCACCAGCCTGAAGAGAGTAGCAGACCATGGATTTTCACACTGATGTATGACGCATGCACCGCCCACTGTTTACTATATCCAGAGACAGCGTCACATAAGGGCCAAAAAACATGTTTACAATGACAGAAGTTTTATTATATCCGTGTTTACTATACCAGGCATTGCTCCCATAGACTTATAATGGAAATTGGCCGGTTCCTGGAGAGGTAGTTTACTATACCCAAGTTTATTAAAAGGAAATTATACTGTAATTTGTGGATTTTTAGTTATATCTGGGTTTCTATACTACAGATGTAATGTTTACACTTATAATGCACATACACACATCACTTTTCCAATTAGATTACCTGCAGATTCAACCACTCTATTGTTTTTCACCAGTAATCAATCAAAATTATTGATAGAACAGAAAATCTAGGTTGATCAGGGTGGAGTAATTGTGGCAGGAGATGGCTCATAGTGTTACACTGCATCTGACAGTACAGCCCTGCAGTTCGACCGATTATCAATAGCTTCTCTGCTGGACTCTATCAAAAACTGATGTGCTGTGTGTGGTAGGCATCGATTCCTTCTCAATCAATGTTTAGAAAGGAATGAATCAATTTAGAACATTGGGTGACAATCTACATGTGTATAGCAACTTGTGCTAGCAACACACTGGCAGATTTTGTCTCTGGATCCTGTAGAGACTTCCCATGGCACCATGTGGTCTCCCATTGCCACTCGCAGACGCTTCAAAGATTTTCGACAAGAGGTTGCCAGAAATTTGATCAGGATCATGCTACTCTTCAAGCACGAGTGCAGCCATTTTAACACATGTGCAGCACAGTTGCACTGGTGCTCGAAGAGGAGCATGGCCATTCTTTCTCGGGTGCAGCACAGTTGCGCTTGTGCTCGAAGAGGAGCGCGACCGTCCTCACACGGGGGCAGCACAGTTGCGCTAATTCTTAAAGAGGAGCGCGACTGTTCTCACTCAGGTGCAGCACAGTTGCATTCGTGCTTGAAGAGGAGCGTGGCCATTCTCACACGGGTGCAGCACAGTTGCGCTTGTGCTTGAAGAGGAGCGTGGCCATTCACACATAGGTGCAGCAAAGTTGTGCTCCTGCTTGCAGAGGAGCACGGCCACTCCCACACGGATGCAGCACAGTTGCGCTCATGCTTGAAGAAGAGCGCGGCCGTTCTCACACGGGTGCAGCACAGTTGCGCTCCTGCTTGAAGAGGAGCACGGCCCTAATCTTCTGGAGGGTCCCAACTAGTGGCGTCAAGAATAAGGAGGACCTGGGAAGTCTTTACGGGATCCAGAGGCTTCCCTCTTCTTAGTTAAGTATTTCTTTTTTTACCTTAACTTTGGCTCAAGTTTACTTTAAATATCCATCGAGGTGCTATACATAAAATCAGGGCTACCTTCATAAATTTGTGGGCCCTATACTGGGAAAACTTACTGGACCCCCCTCTCCCCCCCCCCCCCCCCAAACAAAAACAAAAGAGCTGTTTCCCCATAAAAGAAACATGATGTCAGTGCTATATAAACACATAATAATATGGTATGACATTAGACTATAACTATGGTAGGGATTAGATTGTGAGCTCCTCTGTGGACAGTCAGTGACATGACTATGTACTCTGTAAAGTGCTGCAGAAGGTGTCAGTGCTACATAAATACATAATAATAATAATAGGGTAGGACATTAGACTATTAATATGCTATATTATACTAATAATAATTAGGGTGACACACTAATGGCATTATTTTAGAGGGGGAGATATCAAGAGGAAAGGAAGGAAAGATACGATGAGAGGGAGGGAGAGAGGAGTAGAAAGTTTAGAGACTGGAGCCCATATGCCATTAACTTTTTCTCCTGAGTTATCTTCTATGAGATAATTTTCATTTTCTCTTTAAAGAGAGCCCGAGGTGGGCTCAAATAATAATAAAAAAAAACCTAGGCTACCCGATCTGGGGGGTTGGGCGGATCAGGTAGCCGCGATCTCTTCCGCTTCTGGGGCCTGCACTGCCCCACTTTTACTTTCGTGACCTCTGGGTCACAACGCTGGAAGGAGAGAGAAATCTCTCTCCCAGCATGCAGGGAGGTGGGGGAGCGGAGGGGGGCATGGCCACGGAGAGAGAGCTGCCCAATGGCAGCTTTGGAAAGCCTGCAGGAATGCCCCTAGTGGGCATTTTGAGCAGGGAATCTCTCTCCTTCCATTACTCTCCGAGATAGCAACAAATATTGTCGCTAATATTGGGGGGGGGAGGGCAATAGCGTGGCACTGGGGAAGGGGGGGGGGCAGAGAGCGGCGGTGTGGGGACACAGAGGCATGTCATGAGGCAGAGAACATGCCTCTATGTCCCATCTGCACCCCTCCACTCCCTTGGGTTTTCTTTAAAATCATTTACGATTGAAAAAGTACCCAAAAGTTGGTGAAAAAGTACCAAGAACATTATTCTGAGTATTTTCTTGCTTGCTGGTGGTTTAAAGTAGGGCATTGTATGACAAGGAGTGAAAATATCACCTAAGAGAAAACTCAGGAGAAAAAGTGAATTGTGTATGGGCCTGGGAGGAGCGGAGGGAAGGAGGAGATATAGATTTCTTTGGTTGGTTGCCAGTTGTCTCTATTTTCTTGATTAAGATTGCATACAAAATACTCTGAAAATCTTGTTTTTGCCCTAAACACAATATGCTGTCTAATGGAAGATAAGTGGAAACCCGTGTCAGTCTCAGTGCTCAGTGCTGGAAGCTTTCTCCAGCCGAGTCTCAGCATATCCTCTCTATTACTCCTTCAACGGCATTGGCCTCAATTCAATAAGCAGTTTAGACTAGTCTACTGATGGTTTTTAGTCTACTGATGGTTTGGTGTAAATCAGTTGCATCAAGAGGGAATTCACTTATAATTACCGAATGTTCTAGACCTGTTTTAGACCTGGTCTAAAACATTCGGTAATTAATTCAGTAAAGCAGGGGAAATGATCAATAGATGCAATTCACAAACGAGTAGCTATGACTGGCATCCTTATTCTCTGATGATCTCTCCTCTGGATACAATTAAACTCCCGCATAATTAATGCAAAAGGTTCCATCCTCACGTCTAAAATACCTCACAGAATTACTTTACCGACAGAAACCAGCTGGTCTAATCTCTGTCAGAAAAAGTAGGCGTGGTTACTCTTTGTTTCCCTGTGCGAATTGCATCTTTTGATCATTTCCCCTGCTTTACCGATCTAATTACTGAATGTTTTAGGGCATGTCTAAAAACAGGTGTAAAACATTACACCAAACCATCAATAGACCAAAAACCATCAGTAGACTAGTCTAAGCTGCTTAGTGAATTAACAAGAGATGCCACTTGGGGAGTCATAGAGAGGGGATGCTGCAACACGGGTGGGAAGAAATCCCGGGACCCAGAGGTGAGTAAACTTTTTATGACGCTCCACTCACGAGTCACAACTCTGCCATTTGTGGGAGTGGGGGGCACAGCAGATGCCAGGGCAGGGTTTAAATGTGGTGCCTCTGGAGCCTCTGCCTCAGCCCAGTCCAGATTGAGGGAGAAGGTGTGGTCAGGCTTTCACTTACCTTACCTCCATTGTGAGCCTATGGAAAAGATTGTAGCCCAATGAAGGAGCGCTAGGCTTCTGGAGAATACAGAAAGGGCTTATTTTTTTAGCATAGTCCACTGCTGCTTTCTTCTTTACGGTGATGCAAAAAGTTTGCTTTTTCTATGATGCAAGTTTATATGGGAAGTTTTTAGTTTTGATACATTTTACGCAGTTTAGCTACAAACATCTGAGCCTTGGAAGCAGCGCTGGGCAGTGTGCAGCTCAGACTGCTCCACCTCACAGAAAGAATGTCAGTTTTTCGGGCAGCAGCAAAAAATGTTGGCTTCAATTACAGGCAGGACAATCTCCACTTGCAGAAAGATTTATTCTGCTGACATACTGAAATCTTGTCACCTTTCATCTGGCTTCTTTACTTTTGTTGCTTTCCTATTTTTACCTCGACTTTCTTTCTGAGAGGTATGCAGTGGCGTAGCTAAGGAGCTGTGGGCCCCGATGCAAGTTTTACAATGGGGCCCCCCAAGCACTCTATACATAACAATTTATACGGCGCACCAAAATATGCCAATGGCAACTACAGTGTCAGAGGTGCAAGAAGGGGATGGGAAATAGCTTGTTACTGATTATCACTGTTCAAAGTATCTACAGAAGTCATTATTATGCGCATAGGACCAATAGAGAGCTAATTCTGTAGTTAAGGGAGGGCTCTTCGGGGCCCCTCTGGCCCAAGGGCCCCGATGCGGTCGCTACCTCTGCACCCCCTATTACTACGCCCCTGGAGGTATGTTAAGCATTTAGACTATGAGGATGTACGCTACATTGACGTAAAGGAGTTCTCAGAAGTCAGTCAAACCACAAAAGAAATGGTGAATTGATTTGTTTAATGGCACATCTGTTACTTTTTATGAACAATCTGCTCCTTTCATTGTCATTTTCACATGTTACGTAGGAGAGAAGTCTGTGCTTTATGATTTTTTTTCTGTATTTTTTATTTAAAAGACAACTGATGTGAGACGAATACGGAGGCTGCCATATTTCTTTCCTTTTAAACAATACTAGTTGCCTGGCAGCCCTGCTGATCTATTGGCTGCAGCTGTGTCTGAATAACACCAGAGACTAGCATCTGATCTTCATATGCTTGTTCATGGTCTATAGCTAAAAGTATTAGAGGCAAAGGGTCAGCACACTAGCCAGGCAACTGGTATTGCTTAAAGAGTGTCTGTACTGTCCAATTTGTGCAATTAAAAACATACCATGTAAAATACCAAAGAAAAGAGAATTGGCTCTTGGGTGCATGAGAAGGATGAAAAACCTTTTAATAACATGTATCAAAAATGAGCAAACACATTACAAATATACAAATGACAAAAATACAAAAACCCCACAAATACCCCATAAAATTCTCCTCACAAACCCTTCAAAAATGAGTTAGGGGCTGCAGTCCCCCATGTTGGAATACACTCAACAAAAGCTTGGTGGTGGTCCCACTGTAGTGAGCAACTGAGAGGGCCGCCAAGGTGAAAGTCCAGTAGGTAAAAGGCAATACAGAGCAGTCAGTATAAGCACAGCTTCTGATTAATGTTCCTGAGGTTGGTAACAAGCACAAATAAGCGAGTTTAAAGGCAGCATCCACAGCAAGGGCACAAGCAAGCTTGTAAGCTGGAAGTAAAAATGGCAACAAGCACATTGGTAGCACGCAGTGTGGTTAGTTGGCAAGCGATGAGCACATGCAAGCAAAACAGTCCCCCAATCGCAGGGCATGTAACAATGGGACACAAGACAAAAGTCTTTTCCCAAAGTAGACTCAGGGAATGACAGAAACACAAAATCACCCACTCGCAGGGCACATGAAATCTTCCAGCCACCTGTGAGCGTAAAAAGCAGTTCTCATATAGTTACCACACTGAAATGGTGAAATCCGGAGCCAGTGTGCGTGCCAGCAAAGTTTCTTTGTGTGGCCATGCAGTTGCCCCAAAGCCAAGAGGCTGGATGTCCGTGGGACCAGAAGAACCAGCAAATGTCAAATGGAGGAGGGATGGAGGAGAACATCCGCGCTGTCAGGAAAAGCCTGACATGTTTCGCCGCATCTTGCGGCCTTATCAAAGGCAAACAGCGTGGTAATAGTATGGACGCCATACTATTACCACGCTGTTTGCCTTTGATAAGGCCGCAAGATGCGGCGAAACATGTCAGGCTTTTCCTGACAGCGCGGATGTTCTCCTCCATCCCTCCTCCATTTGACATTTGCTGGTTCTTCTGGTCCCACGGACATCCAGCCTCTTGGCTTTGGGGCAACTGCATGGCCACACAAAGAAACTTTGCTGGCACGCACACTGGCTCCGGATTTCACCATTTCAGTGTGGTAACTATATGAGAACTGCTTTTTACGCTCACAGGTGGCTGGAAGATTTCATGTGCCCTGCGAGTGGGTGATTTTGTGTTTCTGTCATTCCCTGAGTCTACTTTGGGAAAAGACTTTTGTCTTGTGTCCCATTGTTACATGCCCTGCGATTGGGGGACTGTTTTGCTTGCATGTGCTCATCGCTTGCCAACTAACCACACTGCGTGCTACCAATGTGCTTGTTGCCATTTTTACTTCCAGCTTACAAGCTTGCTTGTGCCCTTGCTGTGGATGCTGCCTTTAAACTCGCTTATTTGTGCTTGTTACCAACCTCAGGAACATTAATCAGAAGCTGTGCTTATACTGACTGCTCTGTATTGCCTTTTACCTACTGGACTTTCACCTTGGCGGCCCTCTCAGTTGCTCACTACAGTGGGACCACCACCAAGCTTTTGTTGAGTGTATTCCAACATGGGGGACTGCAGCCCCTAACTCATTTTTGAAGGGTTTGTGAGGAGAATTTTATGGGGTATTTGTGGGGTTTTTGTATTTTTGTCATTTGTATATTTGTAATGTGTTTGCTCATTTTTGATACATGTTATTAAAAGGTTTTTCATCCTTCTCATGCACCCAAGAGCCAATTCTCTTTTCTTTGGTATTTTACATGATTTATGTTGGCAAGTGCATGTTTAGGATACATAGGGTTGTTTTGATGTTATGTTATATCATTTGTGGTTAAATTTGTTATATTCCCATTGACGCTGCCCTTGCACATCCAAAGAGACATTTTCTGGAACTTAAAAACATACCAATCGAGTCACTGTGATCTCCTGGATCCCTCTTTGCCGTTTCCGTCGCTCCCTGACGCGATCTTGGCTTTTAATCGCCAGTTTTAGGCAGTGTTTACAAACAAAAAAATTAAAATACATGTAAACACATACAAATAGAAAATACGTTTCTTGCAGAGTAAAATGAGCCATAAATTACTTTTATCCTATCTTGCTGTCTCTTGCAGTAGGCAGTAGAAATCTGGCAGAACCGACAGGTTTTGGACTGGCTCATCTCTTCATGGGGGATTCTCAGGGTTTTCTTTAATTTCAAAAGCATGTAGTGAATGGCAGTTGTTCTGTCCAACTGCTTAAAAAGCATTGGAGGTTAGGTAGCATCTTTATATAAATCCTTTTCAAGGAATGTCTTTATAAAGAATAATGGTCATACTGAGAATCCCACATGAAGAGATGGACTAGTCGAAAACCTGTCGGTTCTGTCAAATTTCTACTACCTAAGTGACAACAAGATGGGGAAAAAGTAATTTAAGGCTCATTTTAATGTGAAAGAAATGTACTTCTTAATTGTATGCGTTTAAGAGTATTTTACATTTAAAAAAAAAAAAATTCGCGATAGTGGTCCTTTAAAAGGAAATAAATATGGCAGCCTTCAAGGTCTTGCCCTTT
This sequence comes from Hyperolius riggenbachi, assembly GCF_040937935.1. Lineage (NCBI taxonomy): Eukaryota > Metazoa > Chordata > Amphibia > Anura > Hyperoliidae > Hyperolius > Hyperolius riggenbachi. The sequence continues at coordinate 252,603,755 of NC_090651.1, forward strand.
TCCTCCATTACTGGTCACTACAACTAGTCTGTGCACAAGTTCCTCCATATGCAGAGAATAAAGTGACTGGAATCAGTCCATCCTGAATGATTGTATATTATGCGGATGGCTGTAAATAGGTTAATTTCAAATGTAGGTATGCTTTTACAAAAAAGGCAGAAGAAATAAGATACATCTTGTATGGCTTTTTCCTGAGATTTAAAGTGTACCTGAGGTCAAATAAAGAGAAGCATTTATACTTACTGTGGGCTTTCTCCAGCCCTATGTAGGCCGCTGGCTCCGCCTCCAGCTGTTCCGTTGTCCCGCAGTCAGCACTGGTAATTTTTTTAGTTGCCCTCAGTCACACTCCACTGCGTATGCACAGTCCCCAGTCACGCTCTGCACCTGCGCTGTTAAAGTTGTAGCAAACTGTGCATGCGCACAATGCTCCCGTGCAATCGGGGCCCATGTAGCTGGGACATACATGTGCAGTGGAGTACGACTGAGGGCAACGGAAGAATTTACCAAAACTGACTGCAGAGCAAGTGGCCTGGGAGGACGGCGAGGGAGTCCACAGCCTACAGGGGACTAGTTTCAAAGGATCAGATGACATACAGAAGACCGGAGTAGACGAAGGCAGAGTAGAATGATCGGAGGGCTGCAGGAGAATCCAGAGAAGAGAAGACACCCACGCTGTGGGGCTAAATGAGTTAAGAATGCCGCACTGATGATCTGCTGGTCTGCTTTCACATCACACATACTCCCCTTGCCCCCTCTGCTGCGGGTGCACATCCAGGCTGTGGCTGATCACAAACTGCAGCTGGGGTCCGTGTGGCACTGCCACTTAGTTTGGTGAGTTGCAAACATCACAATGATCTGTCTATCTGCTGTGGAAGTAAGGGGGGCAGTGCTGGGGGGGAGGGGTTGGGGCTTGAGGTGAAACTGTTTGTGGCCCCCTCCACATTAGAATTTAAGGGTGGGGGCTGATTAAACAGGCGCACCGACGTGCGTACGTGAGTGTGTGTGTGTGTAGCTTTTCCCAGTATGGGGCTCAGAAATTTCTGATGGCAGCCCCGAGAGAAGGTGAAAAATGGGCATGTCTAGGATAACTCTTGGAGAAACATGTGATCCTTTTGGTCAGGTGACAGATCTGATTTGCTAGTCATGATCATATACTAAAGCAGAATGTGATCACAGCAAATCAGAGCTTTTGCATGAGTTCTTCTAGACATGACCATCTCTATCTATGTGGATTGTCTTTGTGAGCCTTGATGTACCTGTCTTCCCAGTAGGACTCCCCGTTATGTATATACTGCCCCTGGGACCGGCCGACTGTTGATCTAAACATCACTATCCATGGGCATTGTTAGAGCTTGAGGCTTTAAAGGGACCCTGAGATGGTAGACTAGCACTAATTTATACTTACCTGGGGCTTCCTCCAGCCCCATAAGTACCGTGGCTTCCCTCGCAGTCCTCCTCTGCCCTTCCGTTAAGCTGCTATGACTCCCGGTAATCTGGGCAGTCGCGGTTTTCTGCGCATGCGCAGCTCAGCTACCCCTCGTCATGCTTCTGTCCCCTGGAGGATTCTGCGTCTGCACAGCGCAGGCACAGAATGTTCCAGGGGATGGGGCTGCGTGTGCCGCCAAGCCGCGCATGCAAAGAAGCCCTCGACTGGCAGCGACTGACCAGAATACCAGGAGTCGTATCACCAGAACGGAGGGTCTGAAGAGGATGGCGAGGGAAGCCACGGTGCTTATAAGGCTGGAGGAAGGCCCAGTTTAGTATAAATTAGCGCTAGTGTACCATTTCAATTTAGTAAGCTAAAGTTTATGAAAATAGAAACATTGGTTTTAGTTGAAATGTCCCTTTAAAGCTACTGCTTTAATATCAAGAGAGCTCCAAACATTTCTAGGGTCATCCCACTTCTCTGCTATTAATCAGCTCTTCTGTTACTCCACACGCATTTTAAAAACCCATTACAGAACATTCTCACTTGTTTTCAGATCCTCTATTCTACTGCCAAGAGAGTTCCTAAAAGTGATGTATTTTTAGGTTCACTAAGTTACAGAGTATATTTATAGATTTGTTTTAATGTGCCAGAAAGAGTGCAGAGACTTGCCTTGGGTATAATAAATCAGTGCTACTAGACTGCAGGACTAGACTGAAAAGAAAAATGCGGTCAGGCTTTTCCAAGCAGTCACTACATGGGACAAATGTTAAAACAAGTTTTATACAGGGTATCACCTGCATATTCCATGCAAGGAGGCTTTAGCAGTGGGTTTAGCTGCTCTTTTCCGTTACTTCATTGACAAATCCTCCCCAGAAATATCCTGATGCCGTTCACAGACCATTGCCATGTTCCTATGAAAGCTATATGCAGCGCCTTCCAGTGTCTGACGGATTAATCAATATCCCACCCTCTTTAAGGTAGATGTATAGGGAATGCTGATTTATACAATTCTCCCCAATTACAAAAGTTTATGTAAGTTTCCAAGGTTATAAAAAAATCACTTGTTATATAATTTGTATTTATTTTAAAAATTCCTGATCTTCTGTTCTATTGCTATAAATTTGTTTATTCTTGCGGTCATTCAGATTGCTGTTAGCCTGCTCATCGTTATCTCAACCACAACAGGCTGAAGAACCCTGGCATCTAGGGATGATGAATAATATGCAAATATGTCTGAGTTTATGCAAAGTTATGTAAATTTGTATGCAAATATATGCAGCTTGAAAATGGACTAATCAATTTAAGCCTAGGTGGACTTGATTGGTCCATTTTCAAGCTGTGTATATTTACATAAAATGTACATACATTTGCATAAACTCAGAAATATTTGCATATCATTGATCATCCCTACTGGCATATAGTTATTTGGACGTCCCACCAAGATTTCCAAATGGACCGCTGTGAATCCTCAGCTGCTGAGTCAAATGACCTAACGGGAAATTCAGTTTTGTGCTGTTCATTCCTCATTGCCACTGCACCTCATGCCTAGCAGGATGGAATTGCACCACACAAGGCAAAGTAGCTAATAATAACAAAACTACAGACCCCATATACAGAATCAAGAAAGCAGGACCAAATCGTAAACCCAGGACACGTCAGAACAGAATACAATATCAAGAACAGGGCCGGCCCATGAGGCGGGGTGAAACTTTTGCCTCAGGCGGCACTTCTGTGGGGGCGGCACCCACCTGTCCGTGGGTGTGGGGGGCCGCTTGAACTGGAGGGCATAGCGGGCAGGAATGGGGTATTGGGCCTAGCGGCGGGGAGGGGGTTCGGACCCCCCCTCCCTCACCTGGGTCCCTGTCCTCTGCTCCCCTCCAGCTTTAAAAAGTTAAGTTGCCGCCGCTATTGTAAGAGGCACGGGTGGGGATCACTCACCTCTTCCGCCTTCCAGCGTGCACTCCACTGACGTCACTTCCTGCTACGCCGCCCACTGTATTGTAAGTGGACGGCGCTACAGGAAGTGACGTCGGTGGAGCGCACGTTGGAACGGGGAAAAGGTGAGTGATCCCCGCCCGTGCCTCTTACAATAACTGCAGCAACTTAACTTTTTAAAGCTGGAGGGGAGCGGAGGACAGGGGACCCAGGCGAGGGAGGGGGGGTCCAACCCCCCTCCCCGCCACTAGGCCCAATACCCCCTTCCTGCCCGCTATCCCCTCCAGCTCGGCGGCTCCTTACACCCACGGCTGGGGGGGGGGGGGCGTCGATTTCTTTTAAGTTTTCCTCAGGCGGCAAAAAGTGTAGGGCCGGGCCTGATCAAGAACCAGGAGGGTTACACAGTACAAAATCAGGATCCAAAGACAAAGTAATAAACAGGCAAGAGGTCACACCAGGGATATTAGAAAACAAGAAACAGGACCAAGAGTTCAGGTAGCTAGCAGCAAGTAGAGGCCTAATACCAACTGAAGCTCTGGCAACTTCCAAGTAAGGATGGGGTCTTTAAATAGGCTAGCTGATGCATGATCACTCTTAGGCCCTGTTTACACTTAAAGAAAACCTGAACTGAACATTAAAAGTCAAAATAAGCATACACAAGTCATAGTTACCTCTGGTGTAGTCTACTCCTCAATCTCTTTTTCCTCTCCTGCGTCCTGTTTGTCCACTGTGATCAATGGAATTCTCCGTCCTCCATTTTGAAAATGGCCATTACCCCATAACAACTTTCTGGTCAGCACACAGTTAAACTGTAACATCACCCACTTGAGCCATAGGGAAACATGGACACATCAGTTCTCCTCTCAGCTGTAACTGACAGCAACTGATATATTTCAGTTCTGACAAAATGTTGTCAGAACTGGAAGGGATCATTGTCAGAAGAAAATGGTGAGCTTCTGAGAGGAACTGATGGCAAGGTAACTATGTAATGTTCATTTGAAGTTACCGTGAGTGTTTATTTTAAATAATTTTACTCAGTACAGGTTCTCTTTAACCAGTTCACCCCCAAGGGTTTTTATCCTAACGGACCAGAGCTATTTTTTAGTTGTCAGCGCTCCTCCCTTTTATTCCCTAATAACTTTATTACTACTTATCACAAGAAAATGATCTATACCTCGTTTTTTTCGCCACCAATTAGGCTTTCTGTGGATAGTACATTTTGCTAAGATTTTTTTTATTCTAAATGCATTTTAATGAGAAAAACAGAAAAAAAAGAAAAAAAAATCATTATTTCTCAGTGTTCAGCCTTTATAGTTTTAAAATTAAACATTCTCCTGTGGATAAAACAAACACGTTTTATTTGCCCAGTGGTCCCGATAATTAAACCGTTTAGATTATGTCCCTACCACAATGTATGGCGACAGTATATTATTTTGAAATATAAGTGGTTATTTTTCTGTTTGTTCTGGCCATAATTACAAGCCCCTATGTAATAAATTAAAATTAATTTTCCCCCATAAAATATAGAATAAAAAAAGCTGAGTCCCTAAGGCAACTATTTATTTATTTTTTTTAAGCTGATTTTTTTTTTTACAAGTGTTTTTTTTGGGGGGGAGGGTTGGAAGTGTAATTTTATTAATGATGTGTATATACTTGAAAATGTATGTATTTTGTAGGTGTAATATACTTTTTGGCCACAAGATGGCGCTAGTGAACACTCATAGGACGTGTTCACTTTTTTTTTTTTTTTTTTTTACACTTTATTAAACTGTTACATTTCCTGTTTATGTGAATGGACGTAGCCGCTGTTCGCGGTCACGTCCATTCACTCCAGGCACTGCGATTGGGTAGAGGACTGTTCAGTCCTCTTCCCCAATCGCCCAGCACGGGATCCCGACGGTAATGGCGGCGGTAGCGGCGGACACACGGCGGTAGCAGCGGCGGGAATGCGCGACGTATTAAAACGTCATGTTGCTGTTAATAGCGGTAAGCATGACGTTTTAATACGTTAGGATGGCGGTAAATGGTTAAAGAGAAACTCCAACCTAAAATTGAACTTTATCCCAATCAGTAGCTGATACCCCCTTTTACATGAGAAATATAATGCTTTTCACAAACAGACCATCAGGGGGCGCTGTATGACTGATTTTGTGCTGAAACCCCTCCCACAAGAAGCTCTGAGTACCGCGGTACTCTGGGCAAACTGCCAGAATGTAACAATGTTCACAGACAGGAATTAGCTGTTTACAGCTGTCTCTAACAGCCAAAACAGCTAGGAGCAGCTACATAACCTGCCCACAGTAAAAATGTCACCATGTAATAAATGTCAGAATGTAAATCGGGGAGAAGAAAGATTTTACAATGAGCAAACACTGACTAAATCATTTATACATAATTATGGTAAAAAATGAAGCACTTTTTTTACTACATTATTTTCACTGGAGTTCCTCTTTAATCAGTTGGTACAGGTTTTTTTTTTCTTCTCCATAGCAGTTCACTGTGAAAAAGATTTCAGCTAATCCACGTTGTGTGAACTGTGCCATAGGAAAACATGGGCATTACTTTAAAAATCAGTTGTCCTGTTTATGTGAATGGACGTAGCCGCTGTTCGCGGTCACGTCCATTCACTCCAGGCACTGCGATTGAGATAACTGAGAGCAACTGATTAAGTGTAAACGGGGCCTTAGGGTCCTTTTACACTTAATGCGTTGGTATGCGTTAGTGTGCGTTGGTATGCGTTTTTCCATAGCATTGCATTGTGAAAAATCTTTCAGTTAAAATGCGTATAGTGGGAACTGAGCCACAGGAAAACATGGGCATAACTTTGAAAATCAGTTTTCTTTCAGTTATAACTGAGAGCAACTGAATAAGTGTAAACAGGGCCTTAGGGCCTGTTTCCACTACTGCAGGATACACAGTGTTCCCCGCATATGAGTTGCATGGGGAATGTTGCCTATTCCAGCTATAGCGTGCTGTCCGAATGACATGCCGGTGTGATTCTGGATGGCATGCAGCAGTTATTCATTTCATCCATCCCAATCCCTATAGCACTGCATGGCACGGCTACAGCAATTCGGCTGCAGCTTCACAGTAGCAAAGGTGCCGCATCCAATTCGGAAACTGATGCGACAGCCAGTGGTAATGAGCCCTTAGAAAGAGCTGCTAAGGTCATTTGGTGGTGCTTAGTGACCTGTAAGTAATACAAAATCTCAATGAACTTCTGTTTATTTCAAACACATTAGGTAGAAAAAAACAAAAAGTTTTGTTAAAGTAATACCTTTTAATGGCTGATAGAGTTAAATTATGCAAGCTTTCTGGGATCTAGTCCACTTCTTCAGGTATATTTCCAGATGTTAGCTATAGTAAAACACTCATGCAGGTAAAAAGTAAACATGAAGAGGACATGAAAGAGACTGCTTAACAAAATGTTCAGCCTTATTTCTTCTATCCTATAAGTTCCTATACCTGTTCTAATGTGGTCTTGATTACTGCAGCCTTTTCTCTGTAATATATCTTATCTTTTCTTTGTCAAGCTTTGTTGACCCAGGGAGGAATGGGCTGCCTCTGTTGTAATGAATACAAGTTATGCACGCCCCCTGCAGGCTCTGTGTGCTTTGTTTACTCCTCACTCTCTGCTCCCAGTTTCAGCTTGTCTGATGCAGTTTGTGAGGTTGAGGGGGGAGGGAGCTGCCTGTCATAAGCTGGGAAACTGTGAGAATCCCAGACTGGAGTGCAGATAATTCACTATGTAATAAAAACTTGTAGTATACTGTAACATGATATATATATACACACACACACATATACATACACACATATTCATGTATATATATATATATATATACACATACACAAACGTCACTTCCTGGTTAGCGGACATGTTTTTTGTTTGTAAATACTGCCTAAAACTGCTGATTAAAAGCCAGGATCGGCGGGGAGCGGCGGAAACGGCGAAGAGGGATCCAGGATCACAGTGACCTGATAGGTATATTTTTTATTGTACAAATCGGACAGTACAGATTCTCTTTAAGAAATGAACCACATTAAGAAATCTCTGTGAATCTCTGTAGGCTGCAAAACATTTGGAAATTAATGCAGAAACCAAATAATGAACCACTGTACAGTTTTAAATCTTAGTGATCCTTAGGAAAATTCCAAATCTCACTCAATGTTTCAAAATCTATACAACACTGGAATCAGACAGAAGATAACACCTTCTTGCTTTGTACGTTATCCCATCTTTCCGCAGTGTCCTCAATGAACTTGCCTGACTCTCCACTCAAAATAAATGACTAGTCTAGTAGCTTCTGTTTTTCAAATTTGTGTAATTGAAACAATGTAACATACAATTCATTGAGACAACACTAAATGTGCAGGGGTATTTGGGCACACCATGCACCATCATAGGCTGTAATGTGAATTAAGCTGGCCACTAACGGTCCAATTTCTAGCGAAAAATCGTTCGAGCGATCAGAAATTCTGATCGGATTGGTTGTAAATAATCTCCATTGGTGGACACAATCAATTATGGACAAGTGAAAAAAAATGTCACCCGAATGAATTTTCGTCGAATGAAAATTTGGATTTTCTTGGTGGTCATGATAGATAGGAAGCAATGATTGGTTAGTTGATGGTGTAGTGAACGATTTTTCGTCCGATCAGAATTTCTGATCGCTCGAACGATTTTTCGCTAGAGATTGAACCGTTAGTGGCCAGCTTTACAGCTACAGTGGCACTCAGACAGTAATTTGGGTGCTGTAACAGATGGCAGCTGAATTACGTCTTACCCCTGACTGAGTCCATGGTGGCCTGGAGGGGGAATAGTAATTGACGCCACCGTGATTTTTGCAGAAGCAGGGTGAGGCGTTTATCGGCTTGGCCCTGCGCCCAAATTTCCAGGTACCTTAAATACATGAATGCAAATTTTATACCCCTTTCACAAATTGAATCTCATAGTTATGCATGCAAAACATTACACATTTTCCACTGTGACTGAAACATGGGTGTAAACAAAGTCTTTTGGTACATTTCTGAATACTTGAGAATGTTTTCCTATATATGACTGACCAAGTGCTGACCAAATGCAATTGTGTGTGTCAAAGAGAGGTTTAGTGAAATGATGCATTGCTGTTAAAAGCATATAAATTGTCCAACTCTCGCTTCGTATCGAGGTAACACCCTGATTCCTGGCGAGAAATTCTATTTTTTGATCATATTTCCTTCAATAAAGCTTATATTTTTTAACTTGGAGACACTGTACTGTACGTTCCACATCTCCTAGGAAGAGCACTGGAGGATTCTAAGACAATGAAACACATGGGTTTATTTAGGATGGAACAACACAATCTTGGTTATGTACAAAAAAGTAAATACTAATGAAGCTATGTACACACAGTAGGCTTTCATTGCCCAAAACATTTGTTTGCGACCATTTCAAGTGGCAGTCTACCATATGCACAAATGTTCCTCACCTTTGGCAGCTTTCTGTCCAGTTGGAAACTTTTCAGCAAATTCGAAACAGAAGTGGCGCCCAATGGTATAGTAAAACTGAGTTAAAATCAATTAAATGAGAAAAAGGTTGGGGTGGCTTACCTCAATAAAGAAAAAAATCATAAAACACATGAACTTTAGTATGCACTGGGTCTGTGCCCACCTCTTCAGGCCAATTGTAGTGCCAAAGTGTGCTTGCAGCCTAGTTACAAGCAGTGTTGCCAACCGTCCGTATATTTACGGATTATCCATAAATGCAGAGTTAATTTTACTTATCCGTGAAATGCGTGACAGTTGGGGTGGTGTCCATAAAGTGTAAACATATATACTGGGCGGGAGGCGGGGCCACCAACCAGGGTATAGCTGACAGAGAAAGCCATCCAACTGCAGCCCAGGCTTTCTTTCTCCAGGCTTCCCCTTTATTTCCTGATGGCCACTGGCCAGACTCCACCCCCATTCTTTTACTACTGCAGTCCACAGCCATTCAGTTCTCGGGGACGAGCAGCCAGCGCCACTGACTCGCGTCCTATCTGAGAAGCCGAGGCGTCGCTGCCGCCTGCCCGCCAGTCAGTCAGTAAACGCTGTCACAAAAAGTCTGCTGCTGACAGGTAGGAGCCGCCGCTACCCCTCTCCCTCCTTACACAGTCATGTTCTCGGCTGTGTCTGTGTCGCTGTGCGAAGGCAGAAAAGACTGCTCAGCTATCTTGTAATCTGATGGTCTCTGTGTGAACTTTTGGCCCTTGTGTGCCTGCTGCCATTTCACCTCCTTGGAGCAGATGGACAGCCACTTGCACTGAGGCAAGCCAAGTCTGCATGGTGCTACATGCTGGCTCAGCTGCCTTAGGGCCTATTTCCACTACACGCGGATTCTGGATGCAGAAAACTGACTCCAATGAATGCCTATGGGAAATCTGCATCAGAAAAATCGTGTCTAGTGGAAACAGGCCCATAGACATTAATTGGAGTCAGTTTTTCTGCATCCAGAATCCGCGTGTAGTGGAAACAGGCCCTTAAACTGAATGGAAACCAGAAAAAAAAATCAACTAGATACCCGCCTTCCCACTCCTCTCACGGTTGGTCAATTACTGCTCCCCTGCCGCCGAAGGAGGCTCCGGAAGTCTTGTGCACTCTAGCATGCGCAGTATGGAGACGACTGTCTTTGGGAGCACTCAGGCTCCCAAAGACTTCAAAGCCTCTCTCGTCGGAGGATTCAAACTGGGGAGCCAGCGCTTAACGGAAGTGACCGGAAGAGGAGTGGGAAGGCTCTATAGGACCCCGACACTTCCCGCTCCTTAGGCAAGTATCTGGCTGATTTTTCTTTTCTTTTTTTAAAAAAAGCTTCCCATTAGCTTTAAGATAAGAAATTTTACACTTTCCTCTCCAGCTTTCCTCTTCCTCTTTGTCCAGGTTAACAATCAGCAAGCCCAAGTCCCTAGGAAAAGTGAGTTTAGAGGTGTGGTGGGGAACAAAGGACTCAGTTGCCAGCTTGTATTTATCTTGGAGGAAAAACACTGTCAGATCATGTGAAAATGCTGATGTCTAGACAAATGTCTATGTATGTATCATGGAGTGTATGTATCGTGGTCTAGGGCCAATTTTGGGGGAGGCCAATTAACTTATCTGTATGTTTTTGGGATGTGAGAGAAAACCGGAGTGCCACGGACAGGTAATGGATAGTACACTGGGCACCAGGGGGCACATTGCACATTAGAGGGACAGCGTTGGGCCGTCAAGGCAGTGGATACGGCGTCACAAGGCCAATTCCAGTTCGAGCCGACAGGCAGCTGACAGATCTCTCTCTAAATCAGATTCGATTAGAGATTTTTTGAATCTGCCCATCATTGCTAGATATATGGCAACCTTAAAGGACTTCCGAGGCCAAAACTGAGAAAATTACACTGTACCTTTTTTCTAGCCGAATCCACGGAGGACGCCCTGCGCGTCCTCCGCTCCGTTCTGCCGTCAGTGTCTGCCTATTCGTTCCCCCAGGGCAAGCCCCGACCCCACCGAACGGGTCGCATCGATGCCGCCCCTAAGATGGCCGCCGCCTTGATCCGCGGCTGCGCAGTACGCTTTGCCGCGATTGCGACTGCGCAGCCTTTAGCCCGCCTCTCGCCGCGTATGGGTCCCGGCATCCTCCTGAAGCGTGCGGCGGGAGGCGGGCTAAAGGCTGCGCAGTCGCAATCGCGGCAAAGCGTACTGCGCAGCCGCGGATCAAGGCGGCGGCCATCTTAGGGGTGGCATCGATGCGACCCGTTCGGTGGGGTCGGGGCTTGCCCTGGGGGAACGAATAGGCAGACACTGACGGCAGAACGGAGCGGAGGACGCGCAGGGCGTCCTCCGTGGATTCGGCTAGGAAAAAGGTACAGTGTAATTTTCTTAGTTTTGGCCTCGGAAGTCCTTTAAGGCTGCTTTCACAGTGGGACGTTACAGGCGCACGTTGGTGCAGCCTGTAATGCTCCCCAACGTACAGCAATGTAACTGCAATTGGCTGTTCACAGTGCCCACGTTGCGTTACATTGTAACGCTGCACGTCAATCTAAAGTGCCGCATGCTACGGCGTTAGAGCGGCTTTGCCGCGTTAGCCTGCTTGCACAGGGGCAGTGATTAGCCACATGGCTAATTAATATTCACTGCACTGTGCTGACGTCACTGGCGGGACCACGTGATGCGGAGTGCTCTGCTTATGTGGTCTCCACCAGCGCATGCGTACTATAGTACGCATCACGGACGCATCAAAGAGCCGCTTAACGCGGCTCTTTGCTAACGTCCTCTGCCACCATGACCATGCATTGCGTTAGGTGCACGTTATGCGACCTTAAAGAGAACCAGAGATGAAGCACCCTCTTGTATTTTCCCTTATAAATCAGTGGGAACATGACAGTAAACACCTAATCTGCCCTTTGTTTCATTGTTCTCTGTGTAATCTGACTGTTTACACCTCTGATAAGAATCCCCGACTGAGAAGTCAGGCTGCGCCGTCTAGCTTTGCTACAGAAAGATTATAGCTAAGTCTGTCTTCTGTGGTGTTATTTCAAGCCCAAGCCTGCCCCCTTGTGGCTTTTCTATAATGACTCAGCAATAATCATTCCCAGCAAAGCCAGATTTAATTGCTCAGTCTGGGATTCTTGTGACTGCTGATAACAGCCACTTTTAGCAGTGAGGGTGAAACAGAGAGCATGGTAAGTGTTTTCTCTAATGTTCTTACTAATATACATGGTAAAATACACAAGGGTGCTTCGTCTCTGGTTCCCTTTAACGTAGCACCTAACGCAACGTCTTAGTGTGAAAGAAGCCTAAGAGGGGAAAAAAGGCAAAATCCTTTGGATCATTTATTGTATTATTATGTCTATAAGTTAGTGCCTAACAAATGCACGCTGGTAGACTTACATCAATAGAGGACGCAGGCAGCCCCATTCACTCTATTTGACTCAGTAGCTTTACATTCAAGTTTTTTTGGGGTTTTTTTATGAAGCTTCATTGAACAAGCTAAACTAAATAAAGATAGCATCCTTGATTAAAGACTAAAGTTACAGTTACGCTTCAAAAGGAGAATACCTAGTAAAAGCAAATCTGTGGAGAGAAAACTCTGGATCCTCCTAGAGCCTTCAGCTGCAATCCAAGTCCCTCTTCTTCTTCTTCACAGCTGCATCCCCTCCTTGTATGAGCACAGCCAGTAGGGTCCCTACCTGCACAGTAGGACGAAGCAACATATTACTGTGCAGCCGCACATGTACACAAAGGGGAGCATGGCTGCCAGCACTATATTCGAGAATATTGTTAAATATTTTCCAAGGGTCACAGTGCAGAAACAGAGGGACATAAGATTGGGGCTCCCTTCTTCTGAGGTGAGTATTTAGCTATTTTTTTTTAATTACTTCAGGGACCCTTTAAGAATCATAATATGACCTTGCACAATAAATCCATAATGAGCTTAGGTCTGCTTTAAGTCAGAGATTTGAAATAAAATATTTGAGCCTATTTATTAACACATATCTCATACATTTTAGAAGATAGATCGCTTTTTTTCCAGAATTTACGCCAAGAGCTATAATAACTATATGAACAACTCATTAAAACATGTCTGACTTCATTGTACTCTGGAATCTGATATCTTAAGGAAGTAAGTTGTGAAAAGAATATGAAAGCATTTACCATAAAGTGAAAATCCCTCCAGGGAATCTCTGCCAGGTACTTTCTGGGATAGTAACGTGGTTATACACTGCATAGACAAAGTATTTACATAGGAGGAATGTAGATCATTACTAAAGCTGAGTTTTGGTCACTGAATCAGTCATCATAGGTTGGTAAACAGAACTAATAGCACTGGCTACTGGAAGGCTGTGGGAGGTATGTAAACACTGGGAACAAGCACGGAATTTCTTCAAATACGGAAAATCATGCTTTGCCTTTCAGAAAACAACTGTGTCATCCCTCCACAGAACGGTAATTTTCTATCTTGGACAGGCACACAGGATGCACACAGAAATGGCCATCTGGTGGAGATGAAGTAGTGAACTGTCCAAACAACAACTCCAATGCAAATTTACAAGGACCTATATAGGAATACATCTAACAAGAGCACAGGGTAATGCCAATAGTAGATATCAGGTACATTTACCGATATTCTACTATCCCTGAGTCCAAGCAGCTACAGCCGTTGTCCTGTCTGAAATAGCTATCCGTCTGAATGAAATAGCTACTTTCAGCACTGCGCATGCGCACATCCATTTGCTCGTCATAGGAGCGGGGAGGGTCGTCTGAAATCGCTACTTTTCTGCCGAAACTAGCAAACCTAGCGCAGAACTGTTGTTAAATAAAAAGTGGCTACGAGCCGCTGTGCTGGCTTGCCGAGATCTCATCTCCCTTGCTTTATTACACAGCTGCGCTACTCGCAGGGCAGCTGATAATCCATCACTCAGGCTGACGTGCTTCTCCCTGCTTCCTCCTGAAGGCTGCGATGTCTGTCCTCCTCGTAATGGAATGCACAGCAGAGCGGTGTATAATATCTCTGGCATACACCTCGTCTAGTGCTGTGCATCCCTCTCCCCTGCTCTCTCCTCTGCTTTCATCAGAGCTCCTCTGCTTTCCGTTACATTTGTGCAGCTCCTGACTGACTTGCCATGTGACAAACTCGGGAACCAAACGACACTGGGCAGCTCTGATGAATGAGCAGGAGAGGAGCAATGCACAGCGCTTGACGAGGTGTAATGTAATTATAAACTGCTTTGCTGTGCATTACAATACAAAGGTGTGTAGGGGACACACATTGCAGGGAGGGAGGGGGAGAATGTCAGCCACGGGGAGAGTGTGTGTGTGGGGGGGGGGGGGGGGGGGGAGACTGGCCTCAAATTGCATCAGTCTTTGTGGGAGGGTAATATATATGGGGAAGGTGAGGGAAGAGGGTCAGTAATGCTGGCCACTTAGTTTCTTACTTTGGGGGGGTCGGAATGATTCTGGCTATACATGGGGGATCAAGAGGATCATTAGATTAGTAGGAGGGGGGGGGGGAGGGTACACATAAAATGTTGGGAGGGATAGTCATACTAGCCACTTTGCAGGGGGGGGGGGGGGGGGGGGGATTGGATGGTAGCACATGATATGAGGGGAAGGGCAGGGGGTAAGGTGCAGAGCAGGTGAAAAACGGCTGCCATAAGCACCAATATTAAGTGCTGCATTTAACGTTATGAACAGTGCTTAGTAATGTGCTGCCCACATTGCGATTGTTCTGGTGACTGCTGCCCACATTGTGATTTTTCTGGTGACTGCTGCCCACATTGCGATTTTTCTGGTGACTGCTGCCCACATTGCGATTGTTCTGGTGACTGCTGCCCACATTGTGATTTTTCTGGTGACTGCTGCCCACATTGCGATTGTTCTGGTGACTGCTGCCCACATTGCAATTTTTCTGGTGACTGCTGCCCACATTGCGATTTTTCTGGTGACTGCTGCCCACATTGCGATTTTTCTGGAGATTGCTGCCCACATTGGGATTTTTTTGGGTGACAGCTGCCGTCACGTCTCAGCATCCGGGCGCTTCCGTACGGCCATTCAGCGCTCCCGTAGGGTGCCAGCTATATGACACTCGTCGGGTGGCAGTGGGGGTGCATAGAGGGTCAGGAGAAGCTAGATAAAGTTATTTGGAGTCAAAACCACTGTGGAACCGGATGGTTATGCATAGCAAACAAACTGAGTAAAATAGGCCTAAAACATCTCAAGGCAGAAAGGGACCATGTAGCTGTAATCTAAACATGTGGCTAATAAAGACCTCTGAGTGTCCGAGGATACCAGGACGGCCCCCACCCCCCGGTGCGACCCACAGTCGGAGAATGCCGCAGTGGCGGACCTGGACTGCGAATTACATTGTCACAGATGTGAGCGCCTCGGGGGGGGGACTGGGGTTGCAGGGGGAGCAAGCCCGCAAAACAAACAGCCAGAAAGTTGACAGCTTACCGCGGGGCACACCGCGTGGAGGAGAATGCTGCAGTGGCGGACCTGGACTGTAAAAATACAACCAGGATGGCATACAAAACATTATAGTCAGTGCGGGCGACCCGAGGGGGGGGGGTTAATCGGGTCAGTGCCCACTATAAGGCAGAATACCCATAAGGTGCGCATGAATGTCCAGGCTATTATCTAAATGTAGAATATGACAAGGTGAGAGAATCTCACGTATAGATCTGCAGATCAACCTAGGCATGGTTGTGCGCATCCCAGTATCTGGCTACCTGGCACATAGGGGGAGACAGTGGTGCTCAAATACCCCTTTTTAAAATTCGAGTTTGGTCGAATTCGAATAGTAAATTATTCGAGTTCAGTCGAATATTCGAGTCAAATAATTTTTACTATTCGATTCGACCTCGGACTTTGAGCTCACTATTCGAGTCGGTATTCGAGCTCATTATTCGAGCTGACTATTTGAATTGGCCTTAAAGGGAACCTTAACTGCCGTGGAAAAATAAATTCACTTACCTGGGGGCTTTCCCAAGCCTCCTGCAGCCGTCCTGTGCCCGCGCCGGTCCTTCGGTGCCCTCCGGTCTCCCTCCGCCGCTTAGTTTCGTTTTCGGACGACTGCCAGTCGTCCTCGGGCCTCTTCCGCATTCCTCGTCGTAAACTGCAGTAAAGCGCGTCCGCATGACGCGTTTGGCGTCATGCACATGACACGTTTGGCGTCATGCGGACGCGCTTTACTGCAGTTTACGACGAGGAATGCGGAAGAGGCCCGAGGACGACTGGCAGTCGTCCGAAAACGAAACTAAGCGGCGGAGGGAGACCGGAGGGCACCGAAGGACCGGCGCGGGCACAGGACGGCTGCAGGAGGCTTGGGAAAGCCCCCAGGTAAGTGAATTTATTTTTCCGCGGCAGTTAAGGTTCCCTTTAAATAGCTTCCAACACTTGTTTTGAGGGTGAATGATGCAAGAAACATCTTTTTTTCCATGTAACAACAGCAAGTGATTATGTGGGGATGTTCCTTTAAAAAAAAAAATGGTGGAAAGAGGTTGTGTCCAAAATTTTGTTCAGTACTGTATATACTTCTTCTTCTTCTTCTTTATCTTCTATATCTTCTTCTTCTATATCTTCTTCTTCTATATCTTCTTCTTCTTCTATATCTTCTTCTTCTCCTTCTCCTTCTTCTTCTATATCGTCTTCTTCTTCTTCTTCTATATCGTCTTCTTCTTCTTCTTCTTCTTCTATATCGTCTTCTTCTTCTTCACTTATTTCTCTTTTATAATTTTTTTTTTTTAAAGAAATGCAGCTATTTTTGAGCGTAATAAATAGCTGGTGGCGCTGAGTGACTGAGTGAGTGTCCCTAGTACAGTAAGTAAGTAGTAACAGTCAGGAAGTACAACTAGAAGTTACAATAATCAGTAGTAATCACAAGGAAATAGAGTGTGTGTACACTACAGACAGTGAGTGCACGCGCACAGTCGCACACACACGCAGGAGCTAGCCTATGAACAGTGACTGAGTGTCCCTACTAGTACAGTAAGTAGTAACAGTAAGTACAACTAGAAATTACAATAATCAGTAATCAGAAGGAAATAGAGTGTGTGTACACTACAGACAGTGAGTGCACGCACACGCAGGAGCTATGAACAAACAGTGACAGTGACTGTCCTAGTACAGTTACAGTATATAACTACAATACAAAATACAATCACTCAGTAGTAAAGGACAGCAGAAATACTGGTATAGATGAGAAATAAACTAACAGAGGACAGGAGAGAACAGCTGCCCACACAGGCAGGCCCTGAGGCCTAAAGCTGTAAGCCTGCAGCAGCTGTCTCTATGTAACACAAAAGCTACTAACTAAAATACAATGTCTATCTAACTAACAACAATATAGGTGTGTATAGGAGGTGTATGTGAGCAAAAACGCTAGGTAAATGACCACAATAGAGCTCTTGCTAAGCCAAAGCACAAAGGAGCAGATCTCTCTCTGTACAAAGTCAGGCAAGGACGGAAAAACCTAAAATGGCGGCCGCTATTTATAGGGTAGGGGCTGGCCAGGGTCCCCCTCTGTGATTGGCTGCCGTCAGAGGGCCTGGGAGCCCTCTGATTGGCTCTAAGGACATCAATCTGGGCTATGACGCTATTCGAGCTCGGTATTCGAGCTCGAATAGCGCTGTTAGCTCGAATAGTGCAAATAGTGAATGGGCTATTCGAGTTTACTCGAATAGCCCATTCGAATAGCTCCAGCTATTCGGAGCTCGAATACCGAGCTCGAATAGCTGAAAAAGAGCTCGAATATTCGAGCTACTCGAATATTCGAGCTCTGCTGAGCACCACTGGGGGGAGACCCAGGGATGCCAGAATGCCTATATTTGTATCTAAAGCTCAGCTCAGAAGCGGCATTCTAGCTGATTACATCACTTAAATGTCATGTTTAACCCATTCAGTGAATTTATGCTTAAAGAAAATCAGGCATAATAGTTTTTAAGCTGTAAGCAAGCTATTAAAGCAAAGTTGAAATGCTGAGTTATATTCCACTTTAAGTGAATGGGCCTCAAATTCACTAAAGGGACGTAGACAAAGACACCTCTCACCTGGCTTCTGAATTCTTCTCTACTGGCTGCTGTGCCTGGCTGGCAATACTATTTTTGGCTGGATTTAGGATGATGTGTGGGCTGAAAGGCCAAGCAGTGATGCTGTGGCTGGGCTGGCTGGTTGGCGGTGATGCTGTGGCTGGGCTGGTTGGCGGTGATGCTGTGGCTGGGCTGGCTGGCAGTGATGCTGTGGCTGGGCTGGCTGGCTGGCGGTGATGCTGTGGCCGGGCTGGCTGGCGGTGATGCTGTGGCTGGGCTGGCTGGCGGTGATGCTGTGGCTGGGCTGGCTGGCGGTGATGCTGTGGCTGGGCTGGCTGGCGGTGATGCTGTGGCTGGGCTGGCTGGCGGTGATGCTGGGCTGTGCTTGGCTGGTTGAAGTAAATGCTGGCCTGACTGGGGGTGATGCTGTGGCCTTTTTCCCAGTGATTCTGGGCTGGTTGGCTGGTGGTGATGTTGAGCTGGCTGGCCTAGATAGTTTAGGTAGTGAGAGGTGCCCCCTAGTTTAGGTAGCGCCAGGAGCCCCCTACCTCAGGTAGTGACTGGAGCCCCCCAGTTTAGGTAGTGACAGGTACCCCCCAGTTTAGGTAGTGACAGGAGCCCACAGTTTAGGTAGTGACAGGCGCCCCCAGTTCAGTTAGTAACTGGTGACTCCCAGTGTGTGTAGTGACATGCCCCTCAGTTCAGATAGTGATAGGCACTCCCCAGGTTAGATAGTGACAGGGACCCCCAGGTTAGATAGTGACAGGGACAGCCCAGCTTCAGACCTCAGTATCAGCGGCTACCAGTTAGAGCAGGCGCACTAGAGCAGGCGCAGGTGTAAAATCCCCAATGTGCGCCCTTGGGAACCTAGAGCCCGGGGGCACTTGTCCGACCCCCCCCCAAGCTACGCGTCTGGTCTAGGGGCCTGGTGGATGCTACCCCCACCAAATCTAACCAAAAAAGTCAGGTGACCATCAGCTGTGCACAAAAAGGGGCACTAGTCTACTTTAGGGGACCCAGCAGGAAACCTTATAGGGAAATCTAGCTAATGTGATTTGGTGGACGGCATGCTCTTGAACTTCTAGGTTGTAATAAACTACACCCACCCTGTTCAGCCATTCACAATGCTTTGTGCGGTAAAGGATGCTGTGATTGGAGAATTGTTCCCTATGAGGTAGTAGAGTAAAGTAAAGTAGAGTAGCGCCCAAAAAAGTACTATCTTGTCTAGGGCCCTATTTCATCTTAATCCTTTTCTGTGCTACTCTGCATGTGGGTGGGGCTTAAAGGGAACCAGAGAGGATGAAGTATACATACATGGGGCTTCCTCCAGCCCCATACGCATGGATCGCTCCCACGCCGCCGTCCTCCGCTGCCTGGAACCGCCGATACCGGGTCCCATCATTACCGCCAGTCGGCCGGCGGACGTAGCCAATTCTCCACATCACAGGGCACTCCCTCCATACAGGTACGCGTGTGGCTGCCTACTGCGCAGCCGCATGCGTACGGACGGGTATGGAGGGAGCCCCTGTGATGCGGACAATTGGCCGCGTCCGCCGGAAGTGACGGCGTGGGAGCGATCCAGGCTTCTGGGGCTGGAAGAAGCCCCAGGTATGTATAAACTCCTTTTATATTTTATAAAATCATTCCTCTCTGGTTCCCTTTAAAGACGAATAAGTGTGGAAAGTTTGGGGCTTGTACCTGTGAAACTGTAGGAGGAGTAGCGTATAGAAAATGGGGGGGGGGGGGCACCAATAATAATATTAACTAGATGGTGTCGTTTCTGAAGAAACCACAGGATGTTGGCTATGTGTCTGATTGGCTGTATGTGGCTCTGCCCACCTTGCCAAATTTTAACCCCAGTCACCCAGTGACCCAGTGTGCCAAGTCTGGGAACTCTGGCTTTAATACAGTGAGAATTACAGCTGTTTACATTTTCTCATTGAAGTCAATAGGGAAAATCTGATTGGTTGATTATGGCTCTGCCCACTTTTGGGGGTCCCCAAAATGTGACAAAATGTTTCAGCTTCACTCCATTAACAAATGACCCAAGTTTGGTGAATGTAACTTCAAATTTTCATTGGCCGCTGGTAGCTCCGCCCACTTCAGGGTGACCCCCTCCAAAATACATATTTTTATTTGGGGTTACACCTACAATATGTGGTCCGAGTTTGGGGAGTGTAGCTTCAAAACTGTACGAGTGGCAGTGATTTAAAATTTTTCCCTTTCAAAGTCAACACGGAAAAAGGGGTCTTCCAGTGTCCGCCGCAGGGGCACGGAGTGTGGGATCACTTATTAAAGCACAAGCAATATACTTCGCTACAGGACGAATAAGTGTAGAAAGTTTGGCGCTTGTACCCCTAAAACTGTGGGAGGTGTGGCGTATAGAAAATGGGGAGCGCTAATAATAACAATATTAATAATAAGAAGAACGAGCTGAACTAGAAGAACAATACATTGGCTATTTCATATCCAACATAATAATTATTACATAAATAAGATCTGTAACCTATCACTCAAGGGCAAACAACATTATGCAGCATATACACAGGGTTTGTTTTTTGCCATTGTAGCTAATTCAGACAGGGTAGCTTTTCCGGACACACTGTGCTGTCTGATTTAGCTACAGGTAGCTAAATCAGACGAAGTAGCTAAATCAGACACCACACCGTATCTCTTCTCTCTGTGGGCTTGGGCATTTGGCTCCTGAATTCCGCCGCCCGACAGCAGCAGCTGCTGCTCCCAGACCTCGCTCCCTTGATGCACCCGGACCTGTTTCTGCTGCTATAGTTGCTAATTACATAGCGGCCGATAGCAGCGCCCAAATTAACAGGTGCGTCTTGCGCTGTTGTGGTAGCATATTTTGCAACCTATCAGAATTTGCATCCTATAGGAGAAGGTTAGTGTTAGGCAGAGGAGATGAGAGATTAGTGTTAGGCAGAGGAGAGGGGAGGTTAGTGCTAGGCAGAAGATGGGTAGAGGGAAGTTTTAGGTGCAGGATATGGTAGTTTAGTGTTTGGCATGTGATGGGTGGAGGGTAGTTTTAGGGACAGGCTAGGATAGTTTAGTGTTTGGCATGGGATGGGTGAAGGTTAGTTTTAGGCACAGGATAGAATAGGTTAGGCATAGGATGAGAGGAGGGTAGTTTTAGGTAAGCTAGAGGCTTC
The DNA here is from genome assembly GCF_040937935.1 of Hyperolius riggenbachi. Lineage (NCBI taxonomy): Eukaryota > Metazoa > Chordata > Amphibia > Anura > Hyperoliidae > Hyperolius > Hyperolius riggenbachi. The sequence goes on from NC_090651.1 coordinate 252,624,799, forward strand.
TGCAGGCCACAGGCTTATGCCAGTTTGATGTGGGGAGTCCAGTGAGGTGAGAGGTCCATCAAGCCTCACGAAAGTACCCAGTAGTATTCAACATCCATATAGGACTCTACCCATGAAGGTGAATATTCAGTATATTTTATTGATGCATATGAGGTGATACAGCATAACTAGACCGCACAATGTTTCAGGCCAAATGTCCTTTGTCAAGGCACAGGATAGGGTAGGTTAATATTTAGCACGGGATTGGAGGAGTGTATAAAGAAATCGTTTTTTGTCGTAAACTTGACATTATCTTGTGTCTGCATCGGGGAGGTAAGTCCACCTTTTACCTCCCTGCCTTTTAAACATTTTATTTACTTTTATCCTTTTTGGCGCCTCTGTAACATTGTTCACAATAGGTTAATATTTGGCACGGGATTGGTGGAGGCTAGTTTTAGCCACAGGATAGGATAGTTTAGGCACGGGTGGGTGGAGGGTAGTTTTAGGCACATGATAGGGTAGGTTAGTATTAGGCAGAAAGATTGGAAGGTTCATGTGAGGTGGAGGAAAGGTAGATGTTGCAAATTCTGATGAAGAGGAACTTCAGCCTAAACAAACATACTGTCATTAAGTTACATTAGTTATGTTAATTAAAAATTAAAAATTAATTAAAAAAGATAAGTAATATGATCTCTTACCCACCCTGTTTTAAAAGAACAGGCAAATGTTTGTGATTTCATGAGGGCAGCCATCTTTTTGGTTGAAAGGAGGTGACAGGGAGCATGAGACACAGTTCCAACTGTCCTGTGTCCTGATCACCCCTCCGAGTTGCCAGGCAGCAAAAACAACATCAGAAATCCCATCATGCTTTGCACAGTATCGGGGGAAAATGCCCGGACAGTTTTCTTTGATGGGGCGGAGCTTAGCTTCGGTGCAGCCAAAGGAGGCTTGGATAAGAAAAACAAGTTCTTATGCTGTGAAACTGTTAAAGAAACACCAAGCCTTTTCAGTGCTGCTGAGTAGATTTTTAGTCTGGAGGTTCACTTTAAAAATATTTGCACCCCATAGGAGAAGAATGGTAGAGGCTGCAAATTCTAACAAATTTGCATTAATTTTCACCATACCAGTTTTACCTGCTTCCTTTTATAATGACTACTGCCTAACTGTAAAATCTATTATTGTGTGCTATCTGTCTTCAATTCAATATTGTCACTATGCTCTGGGAAGTGAGTGGAGTAAACAGTAGGAGGATTATAAATTTGACTCAAGTTGAGAGATCACTCAGCAGGAAACAGTGCACATTGGGTTTTGGTTCCAGCAGCTTGGCATGAGTCGTTCCCAGTGCAAGACTCATGAGAAATATATAGTGCATAAGGGCTGAGGTGGAATAAATCATGAGACATGTTTTATGCATCAGGACAGGGAAAAGATCACACATTCAAACAAAAGTCATACGCTTAGACATGTAATGACAGGACCACAAAGTCTTTCTGCAATTCTACAGTGCTGCTCAAATTTTGGGTGCATACAAAAATCTAGAAGGAAATTAGAGCCCTCCATAGTGCATTAAATAAAGTTGAATCACTGCTATAAAAAAATTGCACTTACAGACATAAAACCAATTATAACTTTACAAAGTCTCCTCTCCATGTGTGTGCAGCTGTCCTCCACACACCGTGACCAGCAGCACGGGGATCGCAAGGATCGCAGACACATACCTGTTGGCGGATCCTATCGCATATGTGCCTCCAGTGTCAGCATTTCGACGTTGCTATTACCATTTGTCAGAACGAAGGCATAGCAACACAGAAATGCGTAATGATGCTGGAAGCACGTAGGGGCTAGGATCCACCCACTGGTGTGCGTACGCGTACCTACGATCCCTGATATCAGATACACGCACTGCTGGTCACAGCATGTGGAGGACCGCTGCGCACATACAGGGGAAAAGATCTGACTTCCAGACTTTGTAAAGCGCCATTTGGTTTTATGCCTGTAAGTGCAATTATTTCATGGAGGAATTGTGGGCAAAAAGCCATACCTCCAACATGAAAACAAAGCCAAGTGATCCAACAATGCTTGAAAACAATAACGACTGGGGTTCAGAAAATGGCAGCAGATACCCTGGACTAGAGAACCGTTCGCCGGCGAACATCTCAGTTTCTCTGTGTCCTGTACAGAGCTGGGACAAGGTCCTCCTGCACCCAAGGCTGAGACACCAAAGTGCGCCCCTCCATCCCTGCCACCCCAGCCGTCACACACTGATTGCTATTAGACTAAGAAGTGCCACAGGGCCCACAACCTCCCTAACACCTTAATATCTAGTTATCTGGCTTGCAGCCACTGCCATGTATCCCCTTTTCTTATTTCTTTCTGCTTCAAACACAATTAGGAATGACAGCTGAATGAATTGTGCGCCCCCTCCTACACTGCGCCCTGAGGCTGGAGCCTCTCCAGCCTATGCCTCGGCTCGGCCCAGGTCCTGTACTACTTCCGGGTCGCTATGACCCAGAGTAGTACGCCTGCGCTGCCCCGGCGGTGCGCATCCTAGATCGCGCGCCTGTTGCCGGGCACTTTCTGCGCATGTGCGTGATGCTCATGCACAGAGAGTGCCCAGCAACGGGAGCGCGATATAGGACGCGCACCGCCGGGCCAGCGCAGGTGTACTACTCCGGGTCATAGCGACCCGGAAGTAGTACAGGACACAGAGAGATTCGCCCGGCGAACGGTTCGGGCCATCTCTACCCTGGACTGATGAGTCAAAATTTGAAATGTTTGGCTTTAGCAGAAGGAAGTTTGTTTGCCAAAGGCTGGAAAGCAATACAATAATAAGTGTCTGCAGACAACAGTGGAGAAAGGTCCCTTGCAAGTTTGAGACTGGATTCCTGCAAATGGAGTTGGGATTTGGTCAAGATGAATGGTGTGAAATACAAGCAGATACTTTTCCATCATGCAATACCATCAGGAAAGCATCTGCTTGTCCCCCAATTTATTCTGCCACAGGGAAACAACTCAAACATACAGCCAAAGTCATTAAGAACTGTCTTCCATAGACAAGAACAAGGAGTCCTGAAATTGATACTATGGAGCCCTGATTTCAATATTAAGCATGCATTACCTAAAAAGAAGAAAGGATCTGATGTAGCCTACATCCAAAAGAGATCAGTGGTTCATTCTCAAAGATGTTTGGAACAACATAGCCAAGTTCCCTCAAAAACTGCATGCATGCATACCTAGAAGACCTTATGCTGTATTAAAGACAAATGATGGTCAAACTAAATATTGATTTGATTTATATTTCTGCTTATTCACTTTGCATCATGAATTGATAAAAAAAATTAAATAACCGTTAACACCCTTATTTGTGAAAAGTGTTGGTGTTCAAATCCAAAATAATGATTCCTGAATAATGCCAAACACCACACTCAGTATCATCAGGGCCGGTTCTAGACATTTTTCTGCCTGAGGCAAACTTGTGATGATGAAGTGCAGGTAGTGAACTCCCTCTGACACCCTATGCTACTGAAATAGAACTGAAGTGTCTTGTTCAGCATCATTCGGGTGTTCTAAATTACTTATGCCGAATTTCAACACCAACACTATTTGTGAAAGCACCTTTTCAGCATCTTTTTTACACCTGTCCCGCTAAGGATCCAGCATGCCAGATCTTTAAGCAGTAGCGTAGCGATAGGGGATGCAGAGCATGTGAACGCGCCGGCCCCTTGGACCAGAGGGGCCCACTAAGGGCCCTCCTTTATCTATCTTGTTAGCGTTTCATTGGTGCTATGCTGGTAATGAACACCTCTATTTGTGCATTGCATAGTAGTAATCCCTAACAAACTGTTTCCTTACTCTGACACTGGGGCTCCAAGCTCCTTAGTTACACCACTGTCTTTAAAGAGAAAATCCGACCAAGAATTGAACTTTATCCCAATCAGTAGCTGATACCCCTTTTACATGAGAAATCTATTCCTTTTCACAAACAGACCATCAGGGGGCGCTGTATGACTGATATTGTGGTGAACCCCCTCCCACAATAAACTATGAGGACCGTGGTACTCCTGGAAGTTTCCTGTCTTTGAACCTTGTTGCATTGTGGGAAATAGCTGTTTACAGCTGTTTCCAACTGCCAAAAAAGCATGCAGCAGCTACATCACCTGCCAACAGTAAAAATGTCACCATGTAATAAATGTCAGAATGTAAATCAGGGCTTTAAAAGATTTTACAATGGGCAAACAGTGACTAAATCATTTATACATAATTATTGTAAAAATGAAGCACTTTTTTTATTACATTATTTTCACTGGAGTCCCTCTTTAAGCGATGTTAGGCGGCCACTGTACACACACTAGATGCATGCACGATTCTCACCCAAGGCAGACTTTATCAGTTGCCTCAGCTGTGATTAATCTAGTTTGTGTACATAATGTAGCTTTATTTGCATATATTTTTTAACTGTTAATTAAAATACCCTCTCGCTGCATTTGTTCGTCTACATTAACAAATGATCCACTTCAGGCATATGTAAGGTACTCTGATCTCCAGACATTACTGCAGCACAGTTGAGATGTAGATTAGCTCATAGTACATGGAGGGAAAAACTAAGCATATGGTTCATCAGTCACCAGTCAGCTGGTTAAACAGAAAAGACTCACTTTTACCGCCTAACCGCAGCTGGCGTACTCAAGACACTTGCAGACTCACCTCTCTGTTTTGATTGCTTACGTGAGAAGTGTTATTTGAGGCCAGCACAGCTCATACCTCAGGATTCATGACATTCAGCAGAAGACACATTCCATGGGAAAAATACGAGCACTGACTCAGAATTTCTCTCCATACAGCCTTCACTTGTCAAATAATCAACCAATTTAGAAGCAATTCCATCCACAGGGCAAATGCCTGTTCCATCGTTACATAATTAACTAGGCAGAGAAGGAAACATGGGCAGCAAGCGACAGCTCCAGCAGTTATTCTCCAAAAGAGTCAAATGAAAATTCCTGGCAGATTGGTATCAAAAAGGAAAAACAGAACTCTTTCCTGACCCCAGAGCATTGGCCAGATGCGTTCCCTGTGTCAGTATAGTGCCTAACTAATTACACTTACACAGCTGGAATATCATTAGTTGCAAAAAGTTAATTTTAAGTGAACTTAAATGAACTTCCTGAAACTATATATACAGTCATCCAAGGTGTTGTGTTCAGGTGGATACAGGCGCAACTCCAGCAGTGAATTTATACTTGCAGCAGAAAAATGGTGCTGGTGTGTGCACTAGTGTAGCTATCCATGATAATATATGTGCAGGTGTGCACTCTTGTGAGGCAGGGTGCAATCTACAAGCCAGGGTCAATGGTAAAGCCCTTTCCTGAAAGCAGTCAGTACTGATCATTTTCTTCAGCTCTGGTGATTGTTCTTTGATACAGTATTGTTCCTGCTACGAACCTGGCTTGTTTGACTCTGCTTTATTTTCTGATCCCATTTGCGACCCACCATGACTCTTTTTTGTTTTCTACTCCTGGTACCACTACCAGAGAAGCTTGTTTGACTTTTCTTATGTCTTCGGTCCTCCTTTCTTATCTCTGCTGGATCTAAACCAAATCTGTCTGTTACCTGCCTTGATCCTCAGCTTGTACTCTGAACCAGCCTGTCTGCAGCCTGCACTAATCATCAACTCTAACCACAACAGAGCCTATCTGCTGCCTGCACTTACCTTTAGCTTGAACAACAACCAAGACTGTCTGCCTATTGGTCTGAATGCATACTGACTGATTTCATATTGCAGCCACGCCACTGCCTTATTATTTTCCAGTGTGGTAGGTCTGGGAAGCATGCTCTAGGTGCCATCAGCAAAGTATAATCCAGAACAACTAGTGGTGCTGGTATATCAACCTATCAGTTTTTCCTGTGAAGACTGGAGCTTATTTAACTGCATGATAGATATCAAGGACCCTTTTCCTACACCCATTGCCACTAATTTACCTCTAGAGTGAGATACTTATGGAAAGTCTGTCTTTTAAGAGAAATCAAAGTCCTCTTGCTTCAACACAATCCACCACCACTATTTAAATGGATGTGTATGGACCAAGACAAGAGGGAAAGGCACCCATCATATACAAACAGTAGTGGAGTAAAGAAATCCCAAAGATTAATGAATCCTCTACACGTGACAAACACGTCTGTCATTTAGATTTCTATACTTACACACTGACCCCCTACTGACAAATTTACATAAACATGAAATAGATATATCTTACTTTGAGAAACCCCTGAAACTAAAACAATTCTTCCATGACAAGACAAGACAAGACAAATAACATTTATATTGCGCTTTTCTCCTTGCGGACTCAAAGCTCCAGAGCAGAGCAGCAGCCACTAGGGTGCGCTCTATTGGCAGTAGCAGTGTAAGGGAGACTTGCCAAAGGTCTCCTACTGAATTAGTGCTGGCTTACTGAACAGGCAGAGCCGAGATTCGAACCCTGGTCTCCTGTGTCAGAGGCAGAGCCCTTAACCATTACACCATCAGCCAACTGCTGACAAAACAGCATCCACCATTAAGATGGTAGAGTCCAAGCAAAGAAGACCTTTGTGATTCCTTGTCAATTTCCACCTGGCAATATTACAACTATTAAATGTTACAGCTACGATTTGTTTCACGACAAAACTGAAACCAAAGTTAAAGTAAACCTAAGTAGTGGAAAGCCTCTAAATGGTACAGAGGCTTTCCATATCGCAAGCGCCACACCATCTGTTGGATGAAGAGATGTGTATATTGTAATATGTTTTTCTTCTTTTTAATTTCAGCGTTTTATAGCTCATTTAATGTGTAATGTCGTTACTGTAATAAAGCTGTGGCCTTATAACTCCAATTGGGTGTCATAGCTTCTGTTACAGTGATTAGTAAGGTCAGCTCAAGTAGGACCCTACCCCGGTCAAGTAACCTGAGAGCTGGGCGCAACTAGGGCGAGAAGGGGCGTGACTGGGTGGGCCCTGAGCTGGACTGTCCAAGAACAATAGGGTGCCAGGTGTGAAGGAAAGGTGGAGTGTCCTGGCCAGGGCCAGACCACTATAAAATCAAAGGGTGCTGGCCAGGCAGCCCCTTTTGGTGATCGTACGGATACAGCAAACAGGAGTAGGGGATGCAGTAGATCATCCCCTACTACTAGAGTCCATGGGCATTCACGATCTCGCCCTGACCTGGCTTTCATCCTACCTCTCCAACCGCTCCTTCACGACCTCCTTCAATGAGTCCTCGTCCACCCCCAACCACCTCTCAGTGGGAGTCCCCCAAGGCTTGGTTCTTGGCCCCCTACTGTTCTCCCTATACACATCCTCCATTGGCAAGGTTATCTCCTCCATGGGTTTTAACTATCATCTGTATGCAGATGACACCCAAATCTACCTCCACACCCCTGACATATCCACCACTACCATGGACAAGGTCTCCTCCTGCCTATCTGCCATCTCCACCTGGATGTCCGCTAGGTTCCTGAAACTAAATCTAGACAAAACTGAATTTATGATCTTCCCACCCCGGTCATCCCTGGACCTCCCAGATGTGCAGGTCACTGTTAACCACACTACCATTCGCCCTACCTCTCAAGCCCGCTGTCTGGGTGTCATACTGGACTTCACACTCTCTTTCACTCCCCACATCCAAAACCTCACAAAGTCCTGCAACTTCCACCTTCGTAACATCTGTTAGATTTGCCCTTTCCTGACCTCTGCCACCACCAAACTCCTCATCCATGCCCTCATAATTTCCCGCCTCAACTACTGCAATGCCCTTCTGTCTGGTCTCCCTATGACCCGAATAGCCCCACTGCAGTCCATCATGAATGCGGCAGCCAGAATTATCCACTCCTCCCATCGCTCCACAAGGGCGGCTCCCCTCCGTGAATCCCTTCACTCGCTTCCTATCCAGTCCACAATCAGATTCAAGATATTGTGTCTGACCTACAAATCCGTCCACAAAACCTGACTAACCTACATTTCTGATCTTACTCAGAGATACACACCAAGCCGCTCACTCCACTCCTCCAATGAACTTTGCCTGACCGTCCCCCGCATCACCCAGTCCCATGCACGCCTCCAAGACTTCTCAAGAGCCGCTCCAACACTATGGAACTCCCTACCTCCACCCATTAGGGCAGCCCCCTCCTTCAACACCTTCAAGAAGGCCCTCAAAACTCACCTTTTCACTCTGGCCTACCATCCCTCACAATTGCCCTAAACACACAGCTGAACTCTGGTCCCCTACCTCTCGTGTCCCTACCTCTCCCTCTAGATTGTAAGCCTTTGGGCAGGGTCCTCCTCCTTTTGTGTCCTACCTGATCATGCACCTCCATTACTGTGCACCCATGCTATGCATTTGAGTGAACCTAACTTACCTAATCTCCATGCTCCCATCCAGTGACTGACTAAGCATTACCTTGTACTCATACTGTGCTGTGTGATCTGGTTTTCTTGTATTCCTGTATTGTCATATTGCTGTTTGTCACCCCTAAATATTGTCTGTAACCTAAATTAATGTCCAGCGCTGCGTAATATGGTGGCGCTTTATAAATACAATAAATAATAATTAATAATAATATCTGTTTCGAGCCCACTTTTCCTCCACAGAACCCTCTCCTTATTCTGGCCATGCTTTTGGTCATGTCCAAGTGCATTCGTACTGAGCATGCACAAGTAAGGTCCACTCATTCTTAGTATCAGATATTCGTGCACAAAGGAAGAAGGTCTACCAAACCTTACTAGCACATGCCCAACCTGGATGTGCTCATACACAGCGTTAGCGGGGTCATGAGAAACAGATTTGACCCAGGGGCGTAGCAATAGAGGTTGCAGAGGTTGCGATCGCATCGGGGCCCTTGGGCCAGAGGGGCCCTCCCTCAACTACAGTATTAGCGCTCTATTGGTCCTGTGCTCATAATAACTTCTATAGATACTTTGAATAGTGGTAATCAATAACAAACTGTTCCCCATCCCCTTCTTGCATCTCTGACACTGTAGTTGCTATTGGCAGGTTTTGGTGCGCCCTATCAATTGCTATATATAAATTACATAGGGGGGCCCCATTGTAAAACTTGCATCGGGGCCCACAGCTCCTTAGCTACGCCACTGATTTGACCTCTTGTTGAATAAAAATATGTTTAGAGGAACCCAGCATTGAAATGGTCACAAGGATCAGGGAAGCCCCTGGACTATTCAGAGGCTTTCTACTCCTCAGGAAAGTATCCATTGTTTTGTGTTTTTTCTTTCTGCTTTAGGTATGCTATAAGCAGGGAACCAGGTATTGCCTAGAACACTCCTGGCTAATCAAGATAATGAACTACAAAGCCTACTGAAAATAATGTATTGATGGATATTTATATCTACTGCCACAATCGAATACAAATAAAAAACAAGAAATACTGAAAATGACTTCAATTTTGGAGCATTTTTCAAAGGCTGGGTCACTGAAAGGTGGACTTCCTAAATACACAAGCCAAGCATCCTGCATGAAGCTGAGATCTGAGCTGACACTTTTTACAAAAAAAAATAGAGTATATTATACTCTCAGAATTTATAATAGAATCCCCTCGGATCATTCTGCATAATAACTTTTTAATTTTGTTATTACAAATGGTACAAATATATGGCACTATCGAGGGCAGGTTAGCAACATGGCATTCACAAATCTCTTTTGATGGTTATCTCAGTGAAACTGATGGTTACAATTTGCAAGTGTACATCAGACATGTTTTTTTGGGTGAGATTGATTGGTGATATCTCTCCCATCTGACTTAAAACCAACCTGGCTGTACTCATTGCTTTTATTCATCTGATTTTCTCTGGTATAATTTTTGCTACAGCCTCAAATTCCAATTTTGTAATCACTCTTTTTTTTACAAACCTGCTGAAAGAAACACCCTCTTCCTTTCCCACAGCGCACATCCTGACAATTTTGCAGAGTCTTGCACAGTTCGTTGTGTCATGTGATTTATTTCAATGCTAAAGATTGGTAACATGAAATTTCAATAATAAAAGTGAAGATTTTGTAAGGATTCTCGAGCAGGCTGATCCTTGTATGCATCATTATTGCATGTGAGTTTATGTTACAAAGTTAACTCATGTCCTTGGGACAGGGGGAGCTGTCATTGCTCAAATGTGTCTAGATCTGGTGGAAGCCTTGAAATTTTAATATGGGGTCCTATGATTTCTGTTTATGCCACTAACTGGCTGCCACCAACAACACAATGGGGGGAAAACATCAAAATGAAAAGATATGTGATCTCTAACTCTCATCATTGTGGACAACATTTATAGTGATCTGGAGTATATAAGAAGAACCAGTAGCTTACTCAAGAAATTCTATTAAACAACATACGAGCGTCGAGCGATATTAGGATTGCCATTGACATGGTTTCTGAAAGTCATGATTTAGACATCCATAAATCTGTTGCACTTCACTACAATCAATCTACAGATGTACTAACGGGTGTGGTCACTGGCCAAAAACATGAACCAAGGAAGTTGTTGGCCACAACCGGCTTTTGTTACTAAGACAAAGAGAAGCATTCTGAATTTAAAAACTGAAAACTGTACAGCCCTATTGGGCCAGTCTGATAAATTGCTTTATTCATTGATGTGGACTATGAGAAATAAAATGGAATGTACTGCTTTATTAATTATTGACCATATGACCTTACTTTATGTTTCTACTATAACTCTTTTTTCACTAGGATTAATATGCGTTATAGAATATACCTTGGAGGGAGCATGAGGTAAGATGGATATGAAGGCCGACATTTATTTTCTTTTAAACAATGCAAATTGTGTGGCTGACTTGCTGATCCTCTGCCTCTAATACTTTTTGCCCTAAGCCCTAAACAAGCATGCACATCAGGTGCTCTGACTCAAGTCTGTCTAGATTAGCTGTATGCTTGTTTCAGGTGTATGATTCAGACAGCACTCCAGCCTAAGAGGCCATCAGGATTGCCAAGTAACTGGTATTGTTTAAAAGGAAATAAATATGGCAGCCTCCATATCCCTCTTGCATCAGATTCCCTTCAACTGCTTATTTTCACACTGCACAAATTGATCATAAAATGTGATCTGATCTTCATCGAAGTCACAATAATAGACTATCAAAGTCTGCTTAAACTAATACTACAAAAATAATTAAATGTTTCCATGTTTTCATTGAACACAACATGTAAACATTCACAGTGCAGGTGGAAACGGTACGTGAACCCTTGGATTTAATAACTGGTTGAACCTCCTTTGGCAGCAACAACTTAAACCAAACGTTTCCTGCAGTTGCAGATCAGATGTGCAGAATGGTCAGAAGTAATTTTTGATCATATCACTTTACAGAACTGTTTCAGCTCAGCAATATTCTTAGGATGTCTGGTATAAATAGCTTTTTTGAGGTCATGCTACAGCATCTTAATCGGGTTGAAGTCAGGACTCTGACTGGGCCACCCCAGAAGGCGTATTTTCTCTGTTGTTGATTTACTTCAATGCTTTGGGTCATTGTCCTGTTGCAACATCTATCTTCTGCTGAGCTTCAGTTGGTGGATAGATGCAGCAAAATGTCTTAATAAAACTGGGAATTCATTTCTCCTTTGATGATAGCAATCCATCCAGGCACTGATGCAGCAAAGCAGCCCCAAACCATGATGCCCCCACCACCATACTACACAGTTGAGTTGAAGTTTTGATGTTGGTGTGCTGTGTTTCATTTTCTCCACACATAGGCCTCAATTCATAAAAGGCTTTGCGTTAAAAAAAATCTGGAAGGGAAAATACCGCATTCAGTATTTTAGAAGTGTGCTAATTCATAAAGATTTTTTATAGCTGCCTTTGAAGTTCGGTAAAATACCGCAGCCCATTGAGCGGTACAGCAGAAGTGTGGCGATATCTCTCTTTTGTTACAAGCTGTAATTACGGTTCCCTGCAAAGACTCACAGAGACTTCGGCTCCCTGCATAGACTCACAGAGACTTCGGCTCCCTGCACAGACTCGGGTAATTATGGTCCGACTTACCGCTTGTTGAAGGCTTTATGAATCGACATTTGCTGACAATTTACTGACATGTGTTGGAGGTAATTACAGCCAAGTCGGTAATTTACCTCACTGCTCAGTAATTTCAGTTTTTCATGCGGTAACAGCCTTTATGAATTGACACTTTGCTAAGTGTTTGGGAAAGTCTGCTGTTTTCAACATGCGGTAATGCTTTATGAATTGAGGCCATAGTGTTGTGTGTTTCTTCTGAACAACTCAACTTTGGTTTCATCTGTCCACTATATTGCTGTGGAACATCCAGGTGCTCTTTTGCAAACTTTAAATGTGCAGCAATGTTTTTTTTTGGACAGCAGTGCATCTGTGGTATATTGTATAATCCTGTACAATTTTATCACATACAGGGAACAGCAAGGGCGTAGGGCCCGTGGTCGCAGCGGTCGCCTTGGCGACCGGGCCCGGCTCCTGAGGAGGCGGGGGAGGGGCCCGGGGGGCCCATCTCCGTTTGGAGGGCCATGCGCCCGTTCGCGCTGGTAGGAGGGAGCCGCAGCCGCGGGGAGGGCAGCCCGACCTCTTCCTCCCTTCCTCTCCCCGGGGCCCCCCCTCAGATGCAGAGTAAGCGGCTAACGGAAGCGCTATAGGCAGAACTCACCTCCCTGCGTTCCACTCGCCGCTGATCTCCTCTCTGGCTGGCTCTGCATAGATGTTGTTACACACGCAGCTTCCGGCTAAACAGGAAGCTGCGTGTGTAAGCATCTATGCAGAGCCAGCCAGAGAGGAGATCAGCGGCGAGTGGAACGCAGGGAGGTGAGTTCTGCCTATAGCGCTTCCGTTAGCCGCTTACTCTGCATCTGAGGGGGGGCCCCGGGGAGAGGAAGGGAGGGAGAGGTCGGGCTGCCCTCCCCGCGGCTGCGGCCCCCCCCCCTCCATTATGGGGACGGGCAGCTACCTAATCTATCCTGGGGGGCAGCTACCTAATCTATCCTGGGGGGCACCTACCTAATCTAACCTATACTGGGGGGCAGCTACCTAATCTATCCTGGGGGCAGCTACCTAATCTATCCTGGGGGGCACCTACCTAATCTATCCTGGGGGGCACCTACCTAATCTATCCGGGGGGGCACCTACCTAATCTAACCTATACTGGGGGGCAGCTACCTAATCTATCCTGGGGGCAGCTACCTAATCTATCCTGGGGGGCACCTACCTAATCTAACCTAATCCTGGGGGGCAGCTACCTAATCTAACCTATACTGGGGGGCACCTACCTAATCTATCCTGGGGGCAGCTACCTAATCTATCCTGGGGGGCACCTACCTAATCTAACCTAATCCTGGGGGGCAGCTACCTAATCTAACCTATACTGGGGGGCACCTACCTAATCTATCCTGGAGGGCAGCTACCTAATCTAACCTATACTGGGAGGCACCTACCTAATCTATCCTGGGGGCAGCTACCTAATCTATCCTGGGGGGCAGCTACCTAATCTAACCTAATCCTGGGGGGCAGCTACCTAATCTAACCTATACTGGGGGGCACCTACCTAATCTATCCTGGGGGCAGCTACCTAATCTATCCTGGGGGGCACCTACCTAATCTAACCTAATCCTGGGGGGCAGCTACCTAATCTAACCTATACTATGGGGCACCTACCTAATCTATCCTGGGGGCAGCTACCTAATCTATCCTGGGGGGCACCTACCTAATCTAACCTAATCCTGGGGGGCAGCTACCTAATCTAACCTATACTGGGGGGCACCTACCTAATCTATCCTGGGGGCAGCTACCTAATCTATCCTGGGGGGCACCTACCTAATCTAACCTAATCCTGGGGGGCAGCTACCTAATCTAACCTATACTGGGGGGCACCTACCTAATCTATCCTGGGGGGCAGCTACCTAATCTATTCTGGGGGGCAGCTACCTAATCTAACCTATACTGGGAGGCACCTACCTAATCTATCCTGGGGGCAGCTACCTAATCTATCCTGGGGGGCAGCTACCTAATCTAACCTAATCCTGGGGGGCAGCTACCTAATCTATCCTGGGGGGCAGCTACCTAATCTAACCTAATCCTGGGGGGCAGCTACCTAATCTATCCTGGGGGGCACCTACCTATTCTAACCTAATCCTGGGGGGCAGCTATCTAATCTATCCTGGGGGGCAGCTACCTAATCTATCCTGGGGGGAAGCTACCTAATCTATCCTGGGGGGCAGCTACCTCATCTAACCTATACTGGGGGGCACCTACCTAATCTATCCTGGGGGCAGCTACCTAATCTATCCTGGGGGGCAGCTACCTAATCTAACCTATACTGGGGGGCAGCTACCTAATCTAACCTATACTAGGGGGCACCGACCTAATCTAATTTATACTGCGGGCACCTACCTATCTAACCTATACTGGGGGCACTTACTTATCTAACCTGTATTGGGGGCACCTAGCTAGCCTATACAGGTGGCAACTAAACTGGCTACCTATATTGGAGGCACCTACCTAACTAACCTATACTGGGGGCACCTACCTATCTAACCTACGCTGGGGGCAACTATTCTGGCTACCTATATTAGAGGCACCCACCTAGCTAACCTGTACTGGGGGCACCTATCTATCTAACTTATACCGGCGGCGCCTGCCTATCTCACCTATACCGGGGGCAACTATACTGGCTTACCTATGCCTGACTACCTATACTGGGGGTACCTATAGCTGGCTATAGGGATTTTGATATGTGTGTGCATCCGTCGGGTGTTGTCGGGGGAGGGGGGGCTGTTGTTGCGGGGGGGGCCCACATCCAGATTCCGCATCGGGGCCCAGAGGTTTGTAGCTACGCCACTGGGGAACAGATTGTTTAGGTAGGCTCCCATACTGCAAAGATGTGCTTGTAATGAACAGGTTTACACAATCAAGGGTACAGCCACCTTAATTCCAGGGCAGGTTCACTGCCAGTGCTTTCCTTGTGCTGTGCTCTGCTATGTGCCCTTCCCTCTCATCTGCTCTGGAACAGTACATGGGAAAGTGCTCCACATAGCCGAAGTGTTTCTATCTACCATATGTCACTGCTATGTGTAGGAGTATGGTTCCATACTGTACCTGGGATTCGTTACATCTGAGAATCATTCTCTAATGTCACTGCTGAAGATTATCCCGATGAATCACTTACATAGTCTAAACACAGACATTGCTACAAGCCACAACACAGATCTGTATATGCAGTATGGACATCTGTTTTAAAATGAATACATCAGCAGCTACTTGAGTGTTCTTGAAATTTCAATATCATCTTAACATAAGCCCATCGACAGCAAAGGATGGTCAGTCATATAAGCTGGTGTCTAAACAAATGATTTGCATATTCAGCAGTAAAACACTGTGGGACACCTCAGAGCTCACTCCATCCTGAAAAATCGCAAATATCTTCTGTTTTTAGAAGCCAAACTTCTGTTTTGCATAGCATCTTAGTAAGGAGGCTTTTTTAGTCTCTTTCAGCCCCGTACACACTCATAGGCGTTCTGGTTCACTATGAGCTTGCTTGGCAACAGGGGGGGTCACGAGGGCCTTTGATCCGGGGCACCAGCCTGGAACCTGTTGCCATGGTGCCCCGGATCTGTTGACTGGCAGGAGGGGGCACTGGGCGGAGCGGCGGGGGAGCGGGCAAAACTCACCTGTCTTCAGATTGCCGCAGGCACAGCTTCCATGTGCTTCCGACTTCCTCCCCGCGGCGTCCGTCGTCTTGGTTACAGCGCCCCCTGTGATGCCCGCTCCCCCCCCCCCCCCCCCGCCGCTCCGCCCAGTGCCCCCTCCTACACTAGGGGAAGCTCCCTATCTAATCTACTCTGGGGGAACCTACCTATCTAACCTATACTGAGGGAACCTACCTATCTAATCTATACTGGGGGATGCTGCCTATCTAACCTATACTGAGGGAACCTACCTATCTAATCTATACTGGGGAACCTACCTATCTAATCTACGCTGGGGGAACCTACCTATCTAATCTACACTGGGGGAACCTATATATCTAACCTATACTGAGGGAACCTACCTATCTAATCTATACTGGGGGAACCTACCTATCTAATCTATACTGGGGGAAGCTACCTATCTAACCTATACTGAGGGAACCTACCTATCTAATCTATACTGGGGGAAGCTACCTATACAACCAATACTGGAAGAACCTACCTATCTAATCTACACTGGGGGAAGCTACCTATATAACCTATACTCGGGGAACCTACCTATCTAACCTACGCTTGGGGGAACCTACCTACAGTATTTAACCTACGCTGGGGGAACCTACCTATCTAACCTACGCTGGGGGAACCTACCTATCTAACCTATACTGGGGGAACATACCTATCTAACTTACGCTGGGGGAACCTACCTATATAACCTATACTGAGGGAAGCTGCTTATATAATCTATACTGGGGGAAGCTGCCTATCTAATCTATACTGGGGGAAGCTGCCTATCTAACCTATACTGGGGAAAGGTGCCTATATAATCTATACTGGGGAAAGCTGCCTATCTAACCTACACTTGGGGGAGCTGCCTATCTAACCTATACTGGGGAAACCTACCTATCTAACCTACACTGGGGGAGCTGCCTATATAATCTATACTGGGGGAAGCTGCCTATCTTACCTACACTGGGGGAAGCTGCCTATATAATCTATACTGGGGGAAGCTGCCTATCTAACCTATGCTGGGGGGAGCTACCTATCTACAGCCAAGCAAAGCCCCAGGGCCCCAGCCCAGCAAAGCAGAGCCCTCACCAAAGAAACCCCCCCCCCAGCCTAGCAAAGCCTCCTGGTCCCAGTCCAGCAAAGCATACAGCCAAGCAAAGCCTAGTAAAGCCCCCAGCCCAGCAAAGCCCCCCAAAATGCCCCCAGCAAATTGCCTAGCCCAGCAAAGCCCCAGAAAGTCACCTAGCAAAGCCAGGCTGGCTCAACAGCACCGCCAGCCAGGCCGGCACAGCATCACCACCAGCCGAGTACAGCGCACAGGCCAGCCAGCCGAAGGCAAGACAGAAGCCAGGTGAGGGGCTTATATATGTGAAATACTGCCTATTGAAAATGTTTAAGTTATGCCACTGCTATGTTCAAGTACATTTGGCCCCACCTATGACCACGCCCACTTTACACGGCCATGGTCACGCCCATTTTTTGCGCCACACACTCGTTCCCTCTTGGTGCCCAGGGGTGCCCCGGATCTCCCAGGAACCTAGAAACGCCCCTGCTGGACAATCTATAACTATGGGCAATTTACATTCTCATGCAATCTACACTGCCTACAGTCTATTGGCACTGAGACAAAGTCAGAGGGTAAATGAACCACCGGAAAGTTAATACTGAATACACCAATTACCAATGGGCCCCCTCTGCTCCAGGGCCTCATAGCAGCTGCTATGGCTATTGCTACACCCCTGTTATGGTGGTTTCTAGCTCATTAGCATCCCCATATTTATAAATAGTATTAATATTTAAAATTGTAAGAGAGTAGAAAAAGCAAAGTGTAGTCCCATCTCGTCATACCAGCCCATCTTTCCATACACTGAAGTAAGCTACTACAACTAATACATTTGCATTTAATCCTGAATCTGTCCTTGGGCATTTGGGCATTTTTAAAAAAAATTAATAGAGTGATCAAGATTTTTTTCTACATTATAGTATTGGATCACAGGATTGGATCATAGGTAATAGCAGCTGTGACAAATCATGCCCACTGTATTTATTAATTAACAGATAATCTAACTTAGAAGCTGGTGGACATAAAGTTTAAAGGATACCCGAAGTGACATGAGACATGATGAGATAGACATGTGTATGTACACTGCCTAGCACACAAATAACTAGGCTGTGTTCCTTTTTTTCTTTCTCTGTCTGAAAGAGTTAAATAACAGGTATGCAAGTGGCTGGCTCAGTCCTGACTCAGACAGGAAGTGACTACAGTGTGACCCTCACTGATAAGAAATTCCCCTTTTTATCTCTTTCCTGCTCTCAGAAGCCATTTTCTGCTAGGAAAGTGTTTTATAGTTGGAATTTCTTATCAGTGAGGGTCACACTTCAGAAAAAAAAGGAACACAGCATAGTAATTATGTGCTTAGCACTGTACATACACATGTCTATCCCATCATGTCACATGTCAACTCGGGTATCCTTTAAACAATTTTCAATGTATGGAGCGGAGCTGGAAAGGTAGAATTACAAAAGTTTGCCTTCTTAAAACAATAGGTATTTGCTATAATTCAGGTTGGAGTGAGCATTTGATGTCTCCCATAATGCATTACTGAATATGCAAATTGTCCTTTGTTGTCCCTGATCACTAAACACACCTTCAGAACTGCTGGAATGCAATCAGGGCCGGATTTGTACTCTTTACCGCCCTAGGTCACCAGCCGCCACACCCTTCTGTATAGGTAGCGAGATGAACCCTCCCCCTTTTCTCTAGTATAGGTAGCCTGATGACTCCTCGCCTCTTTACCTCCAATATAGGTAGCCAGATAACTCCCTTAATCCCTCCCCCTTTACTTTCAGTATAGGTAGTCAGCTCGCCTTCACACCGCAGCAGCCATCTGTGTCATTAATTTCTCTTCTCGTCTCCAGTGCAGAATCTTCCACTTCCTTTCCGTCTCCAATGCTGCCCAAGTCCATAGCCGCTGGCCACAATGCAAACGTGCACAGAGAGCGATGTGGCTCCTGCACAGGTGACTAGCAGCAGAGTACCGCGGTCAGGCACTCGTCTGATCTCCCTGCATTGCAGCACTTGCAAATGTTGCACCAGTTTAGCCTGCTGCTTTGGTGCCCTTCCTCCTGTGATGCCCTAGGCCATGGCCTAGGGGGCCTTGGCCTAAATCCGGCCCTGAATGCAATGATGTGTCAGCTTGTGAATAGTACAGACCCACAATAATCCAACAGGCATACAGACTCTTTCAGATTGGTTGTTCCTCATCACTGCATGGCATAGATTAGAATGGCTCTATGGGGTAGGACTTGACAATGAAAACCAGGAGTTTTGGTTCACCATGAGCTTGCTGGGAATTCTATAACTAAAGGAAGAAATACACTTTAACCCGCCCACAGCATCAATATGTCATGGAAGTCTGAAGGCGTTTACCACAATGGTTTGGCTTAATGCCAACTTTGTACTTCACTTGAAATATGCAAATGATTCTAAGTAGATGTAGAATTATTCAAATCTTACTGCACATCTATTCTTAGCACCTTGAACGTTTCACTGCAAGACTTGAGTAGTCCTTTTACAGTTTAGATTTTTTTATACGGTAATAAGTAGCACAATTCTGTATCACAATATTTAGCAATAATTAGCTTAATTCCCAGTTATGACAAATTTATTAGCACCTCAGTGGAAATCCCTACTGATAATGTGGACTTTGGTACATGTAGATTTGGGCAATAAATACAATTCAAACATAGCTGGCACCGTTGTGTAGCTTTAAAAAAAAAAAAAGCTGGCAATCTAAAGGTGGCCATGCATCAGGCGACTTGGCGGCCGATCGACGATCCAATTTGATTATTATAATCAAATTGGATGGAAATCTGTGCCTCCAAGTGCATGCCCGACTGACAAAGCAACCAATATCAGGATGGAAATTGGTCGCATGGTCGATCGCGCATGCTGCAAGATGGCGGGCTGAATTTGGTTGGTCGGGTGTGCGGACGTATGGGGGCCGAATTGGAAGTAGAGATGAATCCATGAAACCCCCGCTGATACCGCCGCAATGTATAAATGTGCCCCCCAGTGTGTGCCTTTATACATTACCTGTTCGGTGTTTGTCAACCTCCATGTGGTTTCCATCCATCTTGCCGGGATCTGCATACACTCATACATGCTAGCGTGTACGCATAGTTTCCAACCATACCTCCCAACATTTTTAGATGAGAAAGAGGGATACTTAAGCCACGCCCCTGCCACAACCCTGATCACGCCCCAGCCACACCCCTAGTCACGCATACCTTAAAGATTTCCCAAGAAAAATATGTGGTTTTATAATTCAAACCACACTGGTCCTTTCTATCCTGGTTCATTTTCCTTCATATTAACATTTTAAAATTAGTAATATATCATAGTAATATATAGGTCTCCCCAGTATAGCCAGGTGTATAGGTCTCCCTAGTATATGCATCCAGGTGTATAGATGTCCCCAGTAGATGTAGCCAGGTGTATAGGTCTCCCCAGTATAGCCAGGTGAATAGGTGTCCCCAGTATATGTAGCCAGGTGTATAGGTGTCCCCAGTATATGTAACTAGGTGTTCAGGTGTCCCCAGTATATGTAGCCAGGTGTATAGGTGTCCCCAGTATAGCCAGGTGTATTGGTCTCCCCAGTATATGCAGCCAGGTGTATAGGTGTCCCCATTATATGCAGCCAGGTGTATAGGTGTCCCCAGTATATGCAGCCAGGTGTATAGGTGTCCCCAGTATATGCAGCCAGGTGTATAGGTGTCCCCAGTATATGTAGCCAGGTGTATAGGTCTCCCCAGTATATGCAGCCAGGTGTATAGGTCTCCCCAGTATAGCCAGGTGTATAGGTCTCCCCAGTATATGCAGCCAGGTGTATAGGTCTCCCCAGTATATGCAGCCAGGTGTATAGGTCTCCCCAGTATAGCCAGGTGTATAGGTCTCCCCAGTATATGCAGCCAGGTGTATAGGTCTCCCCAGTATATGCAGCCAGGTGTATAGGTCTCCCCAGTATATGTAGCCAGGTGTATAGGTCTCCCCAGTATATGTAGCCAGGTGTATAGGTCTCCCCAGTATATGCAGCCAGGTGTATAGGTGCCCCCAGGAAGGGAGGCAGCCAGTGAAAGGGAGCTGGTGGCAAAGTGGCGGAGAAGGGGGGGAAGTCCCCCCCCCTTCCCTCACCTTGGGGCTCCCTTTCCTGGCTCTCCCTTCTGGATTAATGTGTCTCCTATGATGGCGCAGCGGCTGAGTGACAGCGGGCAGGGAGGACTTACCGCTGTCCTTCCAGCCGGCAGAGGAAGCTTTGATCTGTGCGCCGCTAGTCTGGTCTTGAGTAGAGACTTCCCACCTTCTCCGCCACTTTGCCACCAGCTCCCTTTCACTGGCTGCCTCCCTTCCTGCACCAATAGTTATTCCGCCCCTGCATCTGACCCCCCCCCCCCCAGCCAGCCGGGACACTGGGGGGTCATAGCGGGATAGCGGGAGAGCCCTCCCAAATCGGGTCAGTCCCGACGAAAACGGGACAGTTGGGGCTAGGGGTGTGATGGGGCGTGACCAGGGGCGTGGCAGGGGTGTGGCTTAAGTGTCCCTCTTTCTCATCTAAAAATGTTGGGAGGTTTCTCATCTAAAAATGTTGGACGGTCACCGCGCGGAGGCTGCTACAGGACAGGTATATATGTGTATAAATGCACACACTGGGGTGCACATTTATACATTGAGGGGCATCAGCAGTGCTCAGCCAATTCTCTGAAGAGTTCATTCTGAAATCGGACGGGAATTGGCCTGTAGCATATGGGCAGCTTCGACGAGACAAATTTAGCTCTAAACAGATTCGTTTAGAGATAAATTTGTCTCTTTGTCGAATCTCCCCATAATCGTCAGGTCTATGGGCACCTTAAGGGTTAAGTTGCAGTTTAAACACGACAGCAGGTAATCATTTCTGAGGAGATGGTGGTGTAGAATCTACAGTCTAGATTAACATTACTATGTAAATAAACAATCAGGTATATATACAGCCATGACTGCTTTTATTAATGTTGCGCAACAAGAGTTAAGATTTTAGTTACGGTACATTTATGAAAATGAAAACCATGTAACCCTGACAGGCTTTTCCTGATGTGTGACAATGTACTGCTTGATGATTAGGCAAGCCAGAAAATCCAGAATGTCTGTTTAAATAGCTTGTATTTCCTGGTATGCATCAGCAAATATCTTAATCCTATGCTGCAGCATACGACAGTCACCCAAATATCGCAGTATTCTTATACAATAAAAATTGTGAAATAACGTATTACAGTATGGATGGGTGACTTTGTTTTGCATTTAAAAGCCCTTCTAGATGAAGGTGTAAGCAGCACGCAGCTTAAACCTCTAGCTCCTTCAATTTTTTAGCCACTTGCAGATTTCTGCTACATATATCTACGCCCCTGTAAACTTCACTTGCGGATCAGGGGTGTAGATAAACGCATCTGATGGTGTTTATCGCTGCTCGCAATCGCATGCGCACCTGTTTGCGTTCCTGTCGTTGTCTCGGTGGTCAGTAATTGGTGAGGGTAAATGTGTTCCCAAAGCTGATTGAAGTGCCAGTAGCAAATGAAAGCTGGCATCAGAGAGTATTAGAATTATTCACAAAAGTAAAAGACATTTACACAGTACCTCCTGTGTATGTGTGGGGACATCTAGTGGTCAAAAAGTAAAAATACATACATATACATATTGTATTACTTATTAACCTTTCATAAAAAGAATAAACAGTGACATAATTTAAAAAGAGTCCCAAATAGTTACCCTAGGGATTTTTTTTTATAAACTAGGTCATGAGGGTAGATTACTGTTATTTTTGGGCTTGTAATTATTTACATAGTATAAAAAAACACCAAATGGAAAACATTTTTGCCATACATTTTTAGTAGGTTCATCATTTAAATGTTGTTATAACTGGGACAAAATGTGCAAATAAAATGTGTGTTTTTGTTTCAAAAAGTTTTATTGAAATGTTTCATTAAAAAGAAAACCGTAAATAAACATTTAAACATTGTACAGAAATGTATACAGCGAAATCCTAGGCAGGTACTACACCTCGTAAAGAGAGGCGAACTTTAAGATAACAAAGAAGGGTGCTGGCAGCACCAAGGCAACATATACCGACAACCTGAAGGCCACCTACGGTTAAAAAACATAAATCAAACATAAACCAGGTCCAACATGCAGGGTAATTGGACGATACAAAAAAAGACCATGAGTACCGATGGCGCTAGGACTCCTATGGTGCAACAATACAGCGCCCAATGTGGCACTCCACCGCTGCACAACATAAATTGGGCAATAGACCCAGCATAAAAAGAAAAAAAGAGAAATAATAAAAAAAAGTAAAAAGAGAGACTGAGAGGTAAGGAAGAAGCGGGAAAGATAGGAGGAAAGGAAGAGAAAAATAGAAAACAATTAGAGAGAAAGAATTACCAAGAAAGAGGTCCACTGAACTCCACTCAAAATCCAAAGTCATCCGTTCTTGACAAGTCCTATTAGTCACCTAAACAAAGAGTTCAACGTGTGCGACCATGCGTCTGGCAAACTTCAGTAAGTGCCTGGGGGGACCAGTGTGAGTATTGAAGCAGATAAGGCTTCCAAACTTTCTCAAATGTAGATAGGGTATCATCTAGGATAGCTTTCATTCTGTTGAACTTGAAACAGAGGGCGTTACTCATGTTAAGGTAGCCATACACTGGTCGATTTGCCATCAGATTCGACCAACAGATAGATCCCTCTCTGATCGAATCTGATCAGAGAGGGATCGTATGGCTACCTTTACTGCAAACAGATTGTGAACCGATTTCAGCCTGAAACCGTTCACAATCTGTTGTGGTGGTGGTGGTGCTGCCGCCACTCCCCCCGCCCGCATACATTACCTGCTCCGCCGGCGCGACTCTAGTCCCCAGGTCTCCGCTGCCTTCTCCGCTCTGGTCTCTAGATCCAGCATGCTTTACTTCTTCCTGCCCGGCAGGAAGTTTAAACAGTAGAGCGCCCTCTACTGTTTAAACTTCCTGCTGGGCAGGAGGAACTGAAGCATGCCGGAGACAAGCGCGGACACGGAGCAGCGGTGACCAGGGGTAGTCGCGCCGGCGGAGCAGGTAATGTATTGCCGCTCTATTGCGTCAGTCGTCGGGCACTCGAACGCCGCTAGCGACGCGCTCCCTACCCACGGGCGATCGGCGGTAATTTTCTGCACGGAGCAATCGACGGAATCGGACGAAATGGATCGAAATTCGGCGTGTAGCGCGAACGATTGGCAGCAGATTCGATCCCAGTGATCGAATCTGCTGTCGAAACGGCGGCAAATCGGTCCAGTGTATGGCCAGCTTTAGACTTAAATTAGGCTATTGGCAAGGACGGGGACTTCCAGAAGTTGGCGATTACTCTTTTTCCTGCAAGACATATGTGCATTAATAATTTTTATTGGTATCGTGATTCGTGATATGCCGGGAGGTCGAAGACCCAACAGGGCCACCTCCGGGAGTTTAGGAATTTGTAGCTTGATAGTAGAATAAATCACCTGGTACACTCTCATCCAGAATCTGCGGGCCCTAGGGCAGAACCACCAAACATGCGGAAATGTACCTTCCTGTCCGCAGCCCCTAAAACATAGACCGTTTGATTTATTGTAAAATTTTGCTATCCGGTCTGGTGTTAAGTACCAGCGCAAGAGTACTTTATACTGAGTTTTTACAATAGATGCACTTATTGAGCACTGAGGTGTGAAGGACCATAGAGAGTTTAAATCTTCCACCTCTATAGTAATATTTAGGTCGTGTTCTCATTTCAGTATGTACAGCAGCTTGGGGAGGTTAGGAGAGATGATACATTTGCATAATAAAGATATTAAGCCCGCAGATCCAGGATCAGAAGCATATATGTGTTCAAAAGCAGTTCTCACTAAGAGAATCGTGTGTCTTGATGATTTGGGAGAGGAAATGGGATATTTGTAAATAATGAAAATATTCATCTTCCGGGAGTTGCTTCTTTTCCCTGAGACAGGTGAAAGACCTAACCTAGAGTGACCAGATTTTTGTAGGCTCAACCTGGGACGGGGTGAATTGGGGGGGGGGGGGGGGGGCTGCGGCGGGCTCTGCACGCCGCGTCGAAAAATAGGGGGTGCGCCGCGCCGAAAAATTTGGTGTCTGCAGCACGCGCGAAAAATGGGCGTGGTCATGACATTCTATGGGCGGAGCTAACAGAATGATGCAACAGCGAGGCATAAGAAAGCAGTGTTTACGCCGTGATGTGGTGAAACGTGGATTCACATCATAGGTGTGCAGAAACTGTGTGATGCTATTTAATAGTATGCCATAACCGCAAAGCAGCAAACACAGCCAACTATGACCATTAAATAATAAATGCAGCAACAGTTACCCCAGACACCACAAAATAAACGCAATGGGCAACATTTCAGCACAAAATAATCGCATTGCGGGCAAACATGTCAGCATAAAATAAACGCAATGGGGGCAAACATGTCAGTACAAAATAAACGCACTGCGGGCAAACATGTCAGTACAAAATAAACGCACTGCGGGCAAACATGTCAGTACAAAATAAACGCACTGCGGGCAAACATGTCAGTACAAGATAAACGCACTGCGGGCAAACATGTCAGTACAAGATAAACGCACTGCGGGCAAACATGTCAGTACAAGATAAACGCACTGCGGGCAAACATGTCAGTACAAGATAAACGCACTGCGGGCAAACATGTCAGTACAAAATATACGCAATGCGGCCAAACATGTCAGTACAAGATAAACGCACTGCGGGCAAACATGTCAGTACAAAATACACGCAATGCGGACAAACACTTCACCTGCAAGAAAAGGCATTTACTCACCTGGCAGAAGACGTCCCCTCACGCAGCCGGCCTCTGGTGCCTCAGGTGCAGCTCCCCTTGGCCTGGACGATGTTCAATCTCCCGCTAGCCTCTCACAGGCAGAGCAGGGCTACGGCAAGATGGCGTCCGGAGGCGGAGCCCTGTACTGGAGACAAATAGTCTCCAATACAGGGCTCCGCCTCCGGACGCCATCTTCCCTTAGCCCTGCTCTGCCTGTGCCTGCCGGAGGAGAACATTGCAGGCTGGAGCGGGGCTGCGGGGAATTAACTAGCGCAGCGTCTAGTAGACGCTGCGGCTAGTTCATTGTACGGTGGCCAGAGTCCCGAGGCCGGGACGTCCCGCTGCTAAAAGCGGGACTTTTCACGGGAACTTCATACATCCTGGGACAGCGCCCCCCGAAGGCGGGACGCGTCCCGGGTAAAGCGGGACGTATGGTCACCGTACCTAACCGCGTCTCCATCTACCATATCATAAAGTAAAGTGAGGTTCCTTCCCCTTCACCAGTGGAAATCCACAGGGTTTTCTATCCCTGGTGCGAAACCTTGGTGTCCGAGGAAAGACATAGGATGTAAGGCTTCCTCCACTATATTCTTCCTTGGTGTCTAGTGGTCCCCCTCCCTCCCGAATACAGTTCTTTGGTGTGTAGTGGTCCTCCCCCCAATACAGTTTTTATGGTGTCCTGTGCCCCCCCTCCCCCCATACAATTCCCTGGTGCTTAGTGGCCTTCCTCCCCTATACAGTTCACTGGTGTCTAGTGGTCCCTCTCTCTCCCCTATACAGTTCCCTGGTGTCTAGTGGCCCCCTTCCCTCCCCGATATAGTTTCCTGGTGTGTAGTGATCCTACCCAATATAGTTGTCGGTGTAGTTCTAGTGGTTCCACTTCCCTCCCCTCTATGCAGAGATTGGTGCAAGGAGCAATGTAGGTAATGCCAACTGCCTTGCCAACTGTAATGACAGCCTTGGAGATGGGGCATGATCTGAACTTAAGCTGCATCACTCTGTGGCTGTAATCCTGCTGCTGCTCTCCATCGTAGTCTTTATGCTGCCATAATGCATCAACAATTTCAAGTTGTGAAGGTTCATCACAGTAGAAGTATCAGTGTGCCACTATTTGTCTCTGAGATTCTTGAACAGTCAAGACAAAGATGAGTTAGCACCACCAAGAAGTATAACTATAGCTCTTTTATTCCATTACACAGAGGTTACAGTGAGAAGCCGCTATTTGGAACAGAAATGCCTTTTTTCAAACTCTGATTGGTGGCACTCCTGGGGGTGGATTTATTTTAAGGTGTAGGGATTTCACTTGAGTGGTTTATGCAGTTTGATAAAGGGCATTTCTGTTGTAAACAGTGGTCTGTCACTGTAACCTCTGTGTAATGGAATAAAAGAGCTATAGTTATACTTCTTGGTGATGCAGACTCATCTGTGTTTTGGCTGCTATGCATCAGGACATCTGGGGGTGCCGTGGGACATGGGACAGTGCATTCTAACCCAGGTCAGTCCCGGCAAAACCAAAGCTTTTATAAATACATTGGGGAAGGCAGGGCTGGATTTACCATAAGGTACTGTAGGCGCCTTTTGATGGAGGGACGGCTCACTCCCCTCCCCTAGCGCCTCCCTCCTTCCCTATGCAGAGTCCTGAGCAAGAGAGTAAATGAGAGTTTAGTCACCTGGCTCTCGGGATTCCACTGACAAGATCTCCCTTCAGTCGGGGCACCACTAGCTGGCTACCTAATGCTAAGAGACACCTGTAGCTACGTATGACTGGTAACGGAGAAGTCACAGCTGGGTCAGCCAGCACACTTGCTGTGTGGTCTAGCGGGGGTTCGGGAGGGCAAAGTTCAGAGTGCCAGGACATCTGTGCCTATAGGCTCCTGTGATGTAAATCCGGGCCTGGGGGAAAGTATAGGAAGAGTTAAAGGTTTTCTATACACTGAGCAAGGATGAACTGTAATTTTAGTGCTAGCTAACAGAGTTAATCTCTTTCAGGACAGTGAGGAGGTGGGGTCTGGTGATCTGCTTTGTGCTGGGGAAGAAACTCCTCTATGCTGGCATAGTATGAAACAGACAACCCGGTATTTAAAATGTGTGTATTGAATAAAGTTTAGACTTGCATTGGAAAGAATCAATGCAAATTTACCATCCTATGCATTCAAAATGGAGGACTGCTCTTTAAACCTAGACTAAAGTAAAAGAAAAGTAAATAAAGCAAACCAGCATATAGCAAAATCATGGAGGAACAAAACCTTACCCATGGAAATTATACAGTTCTGTAGATATTGAAGTGTTGAAGATCTTCTGAAATCTTATTAACGTTTTATGTTCTATCCAAAGTTAAAATAAAATGAATGTTTAAAAATGTTGCTGCAGAAAGAGTTTAGCAATTTTGGAGCTACTGCATTTTAATGTTACAGAATCGCAAAACGTAATTGCTCCAAAATCGCTTTCCTGTACAGTGAAAAATCACTGGAAAATCCCTTTGCAAAATGCTAATAATTTTGCTAGCATTTTGGGATTCTCAGTGTGATGGTCTTAAACCTCTTGCTGTTTATGCCCCCACTGAAGAAATGTAACCTCACATTCTGTTCTCAATTGCCTGGAAAAGGAATTGAGAGAAATCTAACCCTTTTCCACAGTACTAAAAATAGCAAAATAGCTTTAGTTTTTTTTTTTTTTTGGGGGGGGGGGAGGGGGGGGGTGATTAAACCACAAAAAACACTTTTCGTTTATCACTGTATGCGCTGCCACTCACAGATAATGTGAATGGACAGGAATCCTGCTAGCCAGAACTAAAGTACCGATAACAATATGAAAGTTGCACTACCGCTTTTAAATCTGTGTCACTTAAATTAGGGCATGATCCATACAGAGAGTGCCTGCTATTTATAGCCGCAGTTTACAGCGCGGGTAACCCAAGCACCCAATATTGGGACTTGGGGTGTTAGGCCCCACCTGGAGGGATCGGCTAGTGTTAGGCATCAAAAGGGAGGGGTTCTGTGTGAGAATAGGGTTAGGACATAGTAGAATATCGGTAAAACTACCAATATTCTATTACTGTTATTTCACACCCATTTCTATTTACGGCACTATAATATGTATACTTTAATCTCTGAAGCTAAAATACAAATGGTTGTCACCTCCCTTCCATGTGCTGATCCATTCAGCTGCATGTTTCCGAGAGTGTACCTTTCTCCAGCCCCGGCATTCAGAGTATTAGTAACCAATCGCTGTGCTCTCTCATCACACAACCACCAGAATTATCACATTTAAAGGTTTTCAGAAACAAACATTTAAGGCCTCGTTCAGACTATACACGCTGCCGTGCGCATTTTGGCAGCGCGTATAGTGTGCGAGGCGCAAGAATGGTAGAAGGGCATAGACAGCCCTTCTACCGTTCCCATCATATGCGCTGCGTGCTGCACGCATTTTTGGTAATCGCAGCGCAGATCCCATTCATTGTAATGAATGGGATCTGCAGCGCAGCGCATAGTAGCACAGATGGCGTGCGATCGGACGCGTTGCGTTCCGATCGCACATCCATCTGCGCAAAATGATGTGAACGAGGCCTAACTGGTCACTTAGATTAAAAATACCTTTCAGTGGGAAAGGGTTAATGTCATGCTGTGCTTTCATTTTCACTTAACAGCCTTCTTTTCCAAAGCAGACAAAAATTCATACTCTATGTCAGTGGTCCTCAAACTAAGGCACGCGGCCGAATGCGGCCCCCTGAGGCTTTTTTACCGGCCCCCCACTCACAATATGTATTACTTATAGATGCGGTCCGCTGTATCTATAACTGTTGGTGGCCCACATATAGAATAGCACTTCTGGTACCACCCTTCTATGTGGAAGCCAGAGAGCAGTCATTCGCTGGCTTCTGGGTTACTGGCTGGGTGGAGGGGATGACTTGTAACAAGCACAATCACATATATTTTGGTGAGTGTTGTGCAGGAATGTTATGGTTCCTTTGCGAAGGGGAAATGGAGGGTTGTACTGCTTATTTTTCTACAGAGATCGTGTGTGAATGGCTGAGATTGTGCTGCAGGCTTTTGCAGGCCATTGGGTGACATTATGGCTATATCACATATAACTTGCTATGTTAGGGTCACGATATTTGCACTTTGTTGGGGGGATACTATCTGCACTTGCTGTGTTGGAGAGCATACTATCTGCACTTGCTGTGTTGGGGGATACTATCTGCACCTGCTGTGTTGAAGGGCATACTATCTGCACTTGCTGTGTTGGAGGGCATACTATCTGCACTTGCTGTGTTGGAGGGCATACTATCTGCACTTGCTGTGTTGGAGGGCATACTATCTGCACTTGCTGTGTCGGAGGGTATACTATCTGCACTTGCTGTGTTGGAGGGCATACTATCTGCACTTGCTGTGTTGGAGGGAATACTATCTGCACTTGCTGTGTTGGGGGATACTATATGCACATGCTGTGTTCGGGGACACTATCTGCACTTGCTGTGTTGGAGGACATACTATCTGCACTTGCTGTGTTGGAGGACATACTATCTGCACTTGCTGTGTTGGAGGACATACTATCTGCACTTGCTGTGTTGGAGGGAATACTATCTGCACTTGCTGTGTTGGAGGGCATACTATCTGCACTTGCTGTGTTGGAGGGCATACTATCTGCACTTGCTGTGTTGGAGGGTATACTATCTGCACTTGCTGTGTTGGAGGGTATACTATCTGCACTTGCTGTGTTGGAGGGTATACTATCTGCACTTGCTGTGTTGGAGGGCATACTATCTGCACTTGCTGTGTTGGAGGGAATACTATCTGCACTTGCTGTGTTGGAGGGCATACTACAGAGATCGTGTGTGAATGGCTGAGATTGTGCTGCAGGCTTTTGCAGGCCATTGGGTGACATTATGGCTTTATCACATATAACTTGCTATGTTAGGGTCACGATATTTGCACTTTGTTGGGGGGATACTATCTGCACTTGCTGTGTTGGAGAGCATACTATCTGCACTTGCTGTGTTGGGGGATACTATCTGCACTTGCTGTGTTGGAGGGCATACTATCTGCACTTGCTGTGTTGGAGGGCATACTATCTGCACTTGCTGTGTTGGAGGGCATACTATCTGCACTTGCTGTGTTGGAGGGCATACTATCTGCACTTGCTGTGTTGGAGGGCATACTATCTGCACTTGCTGTGTTGGAGGGCATACTATCTGCACTTGCTGTGTTGGAGGGTATACTATCTGCACTTGCTGTGTTGGAGGGAATACTATCTGCACTTGCTGTGTTGGAGGGAATACTATCTGCACTTGCTGTGTTGGGGGATACTATATGCACATGCTGTGTTCGGGGACACTATCTGCACTTGCTGTGTTGGGGGATACTATCTGCACTTGCTGTGTTGGAGGACATACTATCTGCACTTGCTGTGTTGGAGGACATACTATCTGCACTTGCTGTGTTGGAGGGCATACTATCTGCACTTGCTGTGTTGGAGGGCATACTATCTGCACTTGCTGTGTTGGAGGGCATACTATCTGCACTTGCTGTGTTGGAGGGTATACTATCTGCACTTGCTGTGTTGGAGGGTATACTATCTGCACTTGCTGTGTTGGAGGGCATACTATCTGCACTTGCTGTGTTGGAGGGAATACTATCTGCACTTGCTGTGTTGGGGGATACTATCTGCATATGCTGTGTTGGAGGACATACTATCTGCACTTGCTGTGTTGGAGGACATACTATCTGCACTTGCTGTGTTGGATGGCATACTATCTGCACATGCTGTGTTGGAGGGCATACTATCTGCACTTGCTGTGTTGGAGGACATACTCTGGCCCCCCAGCAGTCTGAAGTATGTTGACCCGGCCCTTGACCTAAAAAGTTTGGGAGACACCTGCTCTATGTCATGACATCTAGGACAACATCCTTTATATTATTCCTGTCAAACTCTCACTGGTTCAGTCTACAAGCATCTGACTGTTTTAACTAAAATGCCATCTACAGTGGTATGCAAATGTTTGGGCAACCTTGTTAATTGTCATGATATTTGTGTATTAATCATTGGCTGTTACGATAAAAAATGTCAGTTAAATATATCATATAGGAGACAAACACAGTGACATCTGAGAAGTGAAATGAAGTTTATTGGATTTACAGAAAGTGCGCAATAATTGTTTAAACAAAATTAGGCAGGTGCATATATTTGGGCACCACAAAAAAGAAATGAAATCAATATTTAGTAGATCCTCCTTTTGCAGAAATTACAGCCCGAAAACGCTTCCTGTAGGTTCCAATGAGAGTCTGGATTCTGGTTGAAGGTATTTTGCACCATTCCTCTTTACAAAACATCTCTAGTTCATTCAGGTTTGATGGCTTCTAAGCATGGACAGCTCTCTTTAACTCACACCACAGATTTCCAATTATATTCAGGTCTGAGATAGCCATACTTGTTCCTCTGCCTGAATGCCTTAGTGGATTTTGAGTTGTGTTTAGGGTCGTTGTCTTGTTGAAAGATCCAGCCCCGGCGCAGCTTCAGCTTTGTCACGGATTCCTGGACATTGGTCTCCAGAATCTGCTGATACTGAGTGGAATCCATGCATCCCTCAACTTTAACAAGATTCCAATTCAATTTTAGTTTCATCATTCCACAGCACCTTATTCCAAAATGAAGCTGTCTTGTCCAAATGTGCTTTAGCGTACCACAAGCGGCTCAGTTTGTGCTGTAGGCGGAGAAAAGGCTTCCTCTGCATCACTCTCACATACAGCATCTCCTTGTGTAAAGTGTACCGAATGGTTGAACGATGCACAGTGACTCCATTTACAGCAAGATGATGTTGTAGGTCTTTGGTGCTGGTCTGTGGGTTGACTGTGAGTGTTCTCACCATTCATTGCTTCTGTTTATCCGAGGTTTTTCTTGGTCTGCCACTTCAAGCCTTAACTTGAACTGAGCCCGCGGTCTTCCATTTCCTCAATATGTTCCTAACTGTGGAAACAGACAGCTGAAAACTCTGAGACAGCTTTCTGTATCCTTCCTCTAAACCATGATGGTGAACAATCTTTGTATTCAGTTCATTTGAGGGTTGTTTTGAGATCCCCATGTTGCTACTCTCAGAGTAAATTAAAAGAGGAGGGAAACTTACAATTGACCCCCTTAAATATTCTTTCTCATAATTGGATTCACCTGTGTATGTAAGTCAGGGGTCACTGAGCTTACCAAGCCAATAATGAGTTCTAAAGGTTTTGTAATCAATAAAATGACACTTCTCAAATATCACTGTGTGTCTCCTATATGATATATTTAACTGGCATTTTTTATCGTAACAACCAACGATTTACACAGGCAAATCATGAAAATTAACAAGGTTGCCCAAACTTTCGCATGCTACTGTATACGGAAAAATAAGGATATCCAGAACTACTACATACAATTTATGGACACAAGCAAATTAAATTCTTCATTTCTAAATGCTTTGATTCCAGGAGACAATTAGAGATTTTAAGCCAAATTCAGCTCTCCTGCAATACTATAAAATCTTGATTTGATAACCTTAAAAGCAGGGGTGGTACAATAGGGGAGCAGCCCCTGCAATTTCAGAGACCGCCAGGGCTGTGGAGGGCTCCAACTATTGACCCCTTGATACAGGGACTGATCCTCTAGATTGCATGTTATACTGCCCACACGTTTTATGAGTGGGGGATCATGATGGCCTTTTTTGTTACATAAGCTCTGGCAGATGGTTCCCCCCCCCCCCCCCCCCAGCTATGGGGGTCACCAAAAAGGGAAGAGGAAGGCATAGCTCACAACATTTTAAGATAAGAAGACGCCTGCCACTCCTCCAACCACGCCTCCACCACACCCCTCCTCATGCATATCACAGAGAATTCAGAAAAAAAAATATGTAATTTTATAGTGTACCCGAGCCGAAGCTCGGGTACACAAAACCAGGTACTTAAAGAGTTCACGCTCAGGCTAGCCGCCGGGAGCTCTATGCAGATTATTGCGCGCAGCGAGAGCTTTTACTCACCTCCTGGGGGATCCAGGGGTAGTCATTCTCCTTCCTGTCCTCCGAGGCTCTGAATCACTCTGGTGAGATCGCCATTATTGATCTCACCAAAGAGTTACAGCACCACCCAGAGGACAGAGGTAAAATTGTAGCGCTGGAGCCAAGGGAGATGAGTGAGAGCAGGGGCTGCTGCTGGGGTTCTCACAGCATGATTTTTCCTGATTTTAGGGTCCGAAACCTTTTAAAAAGACCCTAAAATCCGGAAATAATCATACCACCTGGGGGGTTAAATCAATAGAAGTGTTTTTTTAAAAAACGAAAAGGACCTGCAACACCCTCTCCGGGGTTGTGTCAGGGCCCAAACTTACACTCTCTGATAATCTCCTGCTCCACTGATCCCTTAGGCCTGGTGCACACCAAAAACCGCTAGCAGATCCGCAAAATGCTAGCAGATTTTGAAACGCTTTTTCTTCTTTTTCTGCAGCGTTTCAGCTAGCGTTTTGCGGTTTTGTGTAGCGGTTTTGGTGTAGTAGATTTCATGTATTGTTACAGTAAAGCTGTTACTGAACAGCTACTGTAACAAAAAACGCCTGGCAAACCGCTCTGAAGTGCCTTTTTTTAGAGCGGTTTGCGGTTTTCCTATACTTAACATTGAGGCAGAAACGCATCCGCAATCCAAAATCTGCAGCAGCCCGGGAGTATGCGTTTCAGCAAAACGCCTCCCGCTCTGGTGTGCACCAGCCCATTGAAATACATTACCCTAGCGGATCCGCACCCGCAAGCAGATCGCAAACCGCAGCGGAGCCGCTCCGGTGTGCACTAGGCCTTTGTGCTGAAATTGCTCTCTGAGGTGTCAGATCTTCTTACACAGCTTACAGCAAAGAGCCACAGAGAAAGAAGGAAATCATGTTGCCTGGGGATGAAATGTTGCACAAAAGGTGTTTTCCTACACTCACATTTCTTGCCTAACAATACAAATGTATAATCATTAAAGCTCTGAGATTTGGATCTACATGCCGTTAAATTGCCAATTTTGTAAAAGCACCCACACTAATTTACTTTCTGTTTCACAGTCTGTCACAGAACAATCTCAACTGTTTTCTGAACTGTCTCTATGAATTTCAAAAGCTGGCAGACTTGGGGTTGCGGTCTCTGAAAAAAAGCCACACAAGTAGCAGCTTGACTTGTCTAACTGGAACATTGTTTCTCCTACAGCATTATAAAAACTGTGTTTTCTAGATATCCAAACACAAAGCGAGTACACCTATCCTTTAATTTCCTGTAGCTTATATCTCGGCTCTGCCTGTTCAGTAAGCCAGTAATTCAGTAAGGAGTTCATTGGGCAAGACTCCCTAACACTGCTACTGCCTACTGAGTGCGCTCTAGTGGCTGCCTCGCAAGCGCTTTGAGTCCGACAGGAGAAAGGCGCTATACAAATACTGCCATTATTATTATTAAGAAAGAAGTTTTGCATTCCCCTCTCACCAATCCCCAGTACAGAGGCTGCATGGTGTATGAGCCGCTGTAATCTACAAAAGTGCGCTTTCCAGATAGGAAGCACATTATACATTTTTAGCAGGTTTTAGGGGAGGGGATGGAAGACTGGGGATATTTGTAGAATGAATAGGTGCATTTGCCTGTATAAATGTTCTTGTTTTTTTTATCATGGTAAAATTGAATGCTGGCTTTCGTGTTCCAAATTCAGCCAAACGCCGCACTTCAGCACCGCTCAGCCCTGAACCTGCAGACAGGATCATGCTCTGGGGCCATTCACTTACTTGTGCCTTATGTGACTTTGATACTTCCTCCTTTAGGCTTTGGAAGGAGAAAGTATGGGGCCAAGTGAAACACTCCGTGAAGCACAAGTAAGTGAACTGACCCTCTCCGCAGGTTCAGTGCTGAAGGGAGCTGAAGTGAAGTGTGCTGTTCCAGGGAAATGTAGAGAAAGAAAAACTAGTTAATTCTGACTTGCAGGTTTATGATACTGACAGAGAATATAATTAGCTGTATTTCTTTGATGCCTAAGCTAACGTAACCTTCCTGGCGGTATCCCTGAGCTGAGCTCGGGGTAGGAAAAAGGTGCCCAGAGCGGTAATCCTGAGCTCAACTCAGGGCCGGTAATTACCTGCTTTCTGCAGGGTTATGGAGTCCCGCGCACGATCGGCGCTGCACAGTGGGACTCCAGCTTCTCTCCCGGCCGCCGGGACCCCCATGTCCCCGCTTTTCTTCCGGAAATCTGAACAGTAAAGCAGTGGTGCGGCGTGACGCCATCAGGGGCCCGAGGGTGGCACAAAAATTTAAAGTGGAACTGAACTTTGGCACAGGGCAGAAGGAAAACATAGAAATGCCCCCTGTATGTATATACCTTATGCATATACAGTACAGACCAAAAGTTTGGACACACCTTCTCATTCAAAGAGTTTCCCTTTATTTTCATGACTATGAACATTGTAGATTCACATTGAAGGCATCCAAACTATGAATTAACACTTGTGAAAGTATAGTACATAAACAAAAAGTGTGAAACAACTGAAATATGTCATATTCTAGGTTCTTCAAAGTAGCCACCTTTTGCTTTGATTACTGCTTTGCACACTCTTGGGATTCTCTTGATGAGCTTCAAGAGGTAGTCACCTTAAATGGTCTTCCAACAGTCTTGAAGGAGTTCCCAGAGATGCTTAGTACTTGTTGGCCCTTTTGCCTTCACTCTGCGGTCCAGCTCAACCCAAACCATCTCGATTGGGTTCAGGTCTGGTGACTGTGGAGGCCAGGTCATCTGGCGCAGCACCCCATCACTCTCCTTCCTGGTCAAATAGCCCTTACACAGCCTGGAGGTGTGTTTGGGGTCATTGTCCTGTTGAAAAATAAATTATGGTCCAACTAAACGCAAACCAGATGGAATAGCATGCCGCTGCAAGATGCTGTGGTAGCCCTGCTGGTTCAGTACGTCTTCAATTTTGAATACAACCCCAACAGTGTCACCAGCAAAGCCCCCCCCCCCCCCACACACACTATCACACCTCCTCCTCCATGCTTCACGGTGGGAACCAGGCATGTAGAGACCATCCATTCACCTTTTCTGCCTCACACAAAGACACAGTGGTTGGAACCAAAAATCTCAAATTTGGACTCATCAGACCAAAGCACAGATTTCCACTGGTCTAATGTCCAATCCTTGTGTTCTTTAGCCCAAACAAGTCTCTTCTGCTTGTTGCCTGTCCTTAGCAGTGGTTTCGTAGCAGTTATTCTACCGTGAAGGCCTGATTCACACAGTCTCCTCTTAACAGTTGTTCTAGAGATGTGTCTGCTGCTAGAACTCTGTGTAGCATTGACCTGGTCTCTAATCTGAACTGCTGTTCACCTGCGATTTCTGAGGCTGGTGACTCGTATGAACTTATCCTCCGCAACAGAGGTGACTCTTGGTCTTTCTTTCCAGGGCCAGTTTCTTTGTAGCGTTTTATGGTTTTTGAGACTGCACTTGGGGACACTTTCAAAGTTTTCCCAATTTTTCAGACTGACTGACCTTCATTTCTTAAAGTAATGTTGGCCACTCATTTTTATTTACTCAGCTGTTTTTTTCTTGCCATATGTAATGATCCGCTCAGCTGCCTGCGCAGGCAGGCAGCATTTTGACCACTGTTCAGGTCTGCATTTTGTAGGTCTCTGGAAAAGAGACCTTTTGTCAGTTTTGCAGCTTGCTGCTGCTGAGGAATTTGCATACGTTTGTCATGCAAATTGCCTAGCCACATCCTTTGTAGGCTTGCTCTATAAATACCATGTGATTCCACAGTACTTCGCTGGTCATAACGGTTTGTTAAATCACTCCTGGAGTGTCAGCCTTTCCTGTTGGATTGTTGTAGTTAGCTTAGGGTAATTCTGGGGACTGCACTAGGCAGCCTCTCTAGAGCAGTTAGCCTGCTTATCTGTTTTGTCTGTATTGCCTCTCTGTTGCGATTGTCATGTCGCCAACGGTGGTCGTCAGGAAATCGTTCTGTCTGTCTTGGAGTATAGCTGGAGCAGCGGTTGCTATCAGCTATCTCCTCTGTTTGTCTTACTTGGATCGCACTCGCTCTGGCGGTAAGAGCAGTGGATCCTGCTAACTCTGTTTCGATACTTGGATCGCACTCGCTCTGGCGGTAAGAGCAGTGGATCCTGCTAGCTCTGTTACTTTACCTGGATCACACTCTCTCTGGCGGAAAGAGCAGTGAATCTTTCCTATCCTACTTCCCGTCCGTCTGTCTGTCCTGCCTGATACGAACGCTTGCTGTTCGGTGAGGTAACCGTTAAGCAAGCGCTCGCGTTCTCTGTTTCGTGTTTGTGTGGCGGGGGTTAGTTAGGCGTGCTTGTCTCTGTTGTGCTTAACACGCGGAGACCGTGCTGTAAACGCGTTCGCTGTTGCGAATGAGTGCGGTGTTCGCGTTTAGTTAGCGTTTGTTATTTTCCTTATCTTCTCATTGTATGATTTGCTGTGCCTTTGCTACTCTCGTGCCCTGTCTTGCTTAAGCCTTGTGTCACCTCTGGCAATCGCCTCTCTCGCGATTGCTTTCCTAGTTTGTTTCTGCTGTTGTGTGTGCACCGTCGAGGGTTGGCGACTAGATTGGTGCACATACATACATTCTGTCCCTGTGCTCATTTTCATTCGCTTCTCTTGCGATTGCGTTCTCACTTGGTTTCCTCTGTTGTGTGTCCACCGTCGCAGGTTGGCGGCTAGATTGGTGGACATACATACATTCCTCATCTGTGCTTATTCGGTCTTGTGTCGCTGTTAGCAATCGCCATCTCTTGCGATTGCCTTCTCATCTGATCTTCATGGTTGTGTGTTCATCGTCGCACGGTGGCGACTAGATTGGTGGACACACATACCCTCTGTCGCTTTTCTCTCTCTCTTTCAGGGCTATCTTGCCTTGCATTTCTTCCCCTTCGTACAATTCCTGTCTGGCGTTTGTGGCAGGGCAGAGGATCTGTTCCTCTGCACTCCACAGCTCCATCTGCGGACAGGAATTTTCCTCTACAGGTGCGTTGCACCTTTTGCTGGGTTCTCTCACATTATACGCTTGTGGAGGATTTCCGCAGTGTCAGCGCACGTCCTGTGCGCTGACCACGGAGAGGATTCCACAATCGTTACACCATAATAAAAATTCTAACAGTCTATTTAGTAGGACTATCAGCTGTGTATCCACCTGACTTCTCCACAACGCAACTGATGGTCCCAACCCCATTTATAAGGCAAGAAATCCCACTTATTAAACCTGACAGGGCACACCTGTGAAGTGTAAACCATTTAAGGTGACTACCTCTAGAATCCAATCAAGAGAATGCCAAGAGTGTGCAAAGCAGTAATCAAAGCAAAAGGTGGCTACTCTGAAGAACCTAGAATATGACATATTTTCAGTTGTTTCACACTTTTTGGTTATATACTATACTTCCACATGTGTTAATTCATAGTTTGGATGAGAAGTTATGTCCAAACTTTTGGTCTGTACTGTATACTGTATATATATATATATATATATATATATATATATATATATATATATATATATATATATATATATATATATACATATATACACAGTAGCAGTAAAAAGTATGTGAACCCTTTGGAATTATATGTATTTCTGCACAAATTGGTCATAAAATGTGATCTGATCTTCATCTACGTCACAACAATAGACAATCACAGTCTGCTTAAACTAATACCTCGCAAATAATTAAATGTTTCCATGTTTTTATTGAACACACCATGTAAATATTCACAGTGCAGGTGGAAAAGGTATGTGAACCCTTGGATTTACTAACTGGTTGAACCTCCTTTGTCAGCAATAACTTCAGCCAAACGTTTCCTGTAGCTGCAGATCAGATGTGTACAACGGTCAAGAGTAATTTTTGACCATTCCTCTGGATGGTGCAGTAGAAGCCCCGTTATCTTTAGCCAGTCCGGCGTAGTGCGCATGCACGCCCCACCGTGGGTGGACTGTGCCATCAGAATGATAACAGGGCATCTACTGGATCATCCAGGAGGCAGAGGACTGTGGTGAGGGAGCGAACTGTGTGGAGGGGGCTGGAGGAAGCCCCAGGTATGTTTAAAACTTTTCACCGTCTTTCGTCTCAGGTATACTTTGAATCGAACCGGAGACAGGGGGGAAAGAAGAAATTTATACATACCTAGGGCTTCCTCCAGCTCCCTCCGGCCTGATCGCTGCCATGTCGCCGTCTTCTGCCTTCTGGATCCCTGGTAGCGGGTGCAGTAAGTTTGGCCAGTCGGGGCGTACTGCGCATGCGTGCCCCGGTGGCTGGAAGTGTTCTGTGCTTGTGCAGTACTACTGCTCAGGCACAGAATACTCGCAGCTGTGGTAGTGAGACAGGGGAGCGCACGCAGCCGACTGGCCGCACATGCCGAACTTACGGGACCCAGTTACCAAGGAACCAGAACAGGGGCGTAGGAGTGATCAGGCCGGAGGGGCCTGGAGGAAGCTCCAGGTAGGTATACATTTTTGCAACTTTAACCTACAGTTGGGCATGTTAGAGGAAAGTTTAAAGCATGCTGCTATCATCAAGTATGTTTGTGTGCATGTCTTGATAATATCTTCTCTTAATACTTATACTAGCAAAATGTTTCCAGACAATGCCATTACAGTGCTTCTAAGGGTAAAATTAAATTGAAGTCACTGTGGTGGACTCATTTAGCCACTACCAAGAAAACTACAGATAAATTAAGCAAGTAAACTGGAAGAAAAGTGTAGCAAGCGCCCAGTACATTCAATAAAAAAAAAATATTTTTTAACAACTGAAATCTGGTCATCAGATCTACTTTTCCTCCAGGCATGTTTTGCAGTATATAATACTAACTGAAATTAATAGAGTTTGTCCCTCTTTCAGATATTTAAAGCATACTCATACCCTCAAAATTGGAAAGATTGGTCCGCTATTCTCTGAGATACCTTTATTACTGGATGTGCAAAATTACATCCAATATTTTTTCAAGACTATAAAAAAAAATATTACAATTAGCAGATTTTCACCAGCAAGCATTAATGTTATTATGTCTGCTGGAATTAGTAGATGTTCTTCACATAAGATGACATTTTTGGCCAACAGAGCAGCTTAATTGCAGTATAATAGGCTCAAGTAGGGATCAAAGCACAGTGTGTCTGCCAAATTGATGATAGCTGCCACTGTGCAAATAAGTGGTCTTAAAATCCATCCACAGCACTGTTAAATCCTCTAGTCTTTTAATTTCAACTTCAAAGAAAAAAACTAAGGTGGCGCAGAACATGATGTACAGGAAATAAGTATTTATTTCTGCATGTACAGGATTATTCATCTGTAAATCTCAGAACATGATTTAGAGCAGAACTATTGACTTTGCAATATTGTTAGATGTACAACATTATTAATTTTAGGTTTTTAAATCCAACTCTATGCACATATTTTTCCTCGTAGGCACTCAATGTATCTTTTATTTGCTCTTTGATGTCAAGTAAGTTACAAAATGCCAGATCGGAAGCCCAATAACCAGCTTTTTTTAACCTGCAGCCTGTGATCTACTTAATGAACAGTCTATACCTTACCTCCCCTAATAGCATGCTAATGCTAAGCCAAGGAGCAGAGACTTCACCCACAAAACGTATTGTTGGTTCATTTGAATTTCTGGTCTAGAGACCTTTTTCTTAACTCATTGGTTAGGAATAAGACTTTTTCAGTTTTTTTGCAGTTCTAGATAAAAAAAAGTGTAAAAAATCCCATCTGTTGTTCATTACTGCTGATCTCGCATCCCTCAGAATCAAGGTTCCGGACAGTTTCTTTTCAGACATGAGGCCTGATGCGTGAACCAATGGTAAATTTTGTTTGCCTGCAATGTTACTCATACCAATGCCAATGGAGTAGCCCATGTTACCATGGTAACATGCATTTGGTTACGCATGGTAGCTGCTGGTATTTTGCAGGTTACCAATGTAGTGCTTCTGTTTAGAAGATATTTCATATTTGTAAGATTGGCTATGATTAAGGACCCCTGGTGGTCAGATATGCGTTAGAAGTTTTGTTGTGTCTGGGCAGACTACAAGAATAAATATTATACCTGCCTATATGTATTATTATATATATATATATATATATATTAATTTATGGACTTTGGGTGCTGAGCAGAACTTTGTTGAATAGTACCTGTTGAGAAGTCCGATCCTGCAGCATCCGATTATTTGTGCATAGAGTTGAGCCGAAATTTTCGTAATTTCGCATTACTATAATTACGCATGCGAAATTTGCGATTACGATGCGAAATTACGGTAGTGTAATTGCCATTAAAATCGTAATTGAAAATACCGTAAGCGTAATTTTCAACGCGTAATTTCGCGTTTCGTTCATGCCGTAATTTCGCATTAAACGCTACCGTAATTTCGCGTTAAACCGTAACGCTCCGTATAATGTAAAAAAGCCGCCGACTTTAAGGGTTAATAGCAAAGCCCCCTTAAATGCCAAGAGCCTCAAATTTGGAGAATATATTAAGGAGATCAGGAGGAATAAGAGGAAAATTTTTTTTTTCAAAAAGACCTTATAGTTTTTGAGAAAATCGATGTTAAAGTTTCAAAGTAAAAATGTATACATTTAAAAACCCGCCGACTTTAACGGTTAATAGCAAAGCCTGCTTAAAGTTTAGGAACACCAAATTCCCAGGGTATATTAAGGGGATCAGTGGGAATAAGAGGAAAAACATTTTTTTCAAAAAGACCTTATAGTTTTTGAGAAAAGTGATTTTTAAGTTTCAAGGGCAAAAATGTCTTTTAAATGCGGAAAATGTCAGTTTTTTTTGCACAGGTAACAATAGTGTATTATTTTCATAGATTCCCCCAAGTGGGAAGAGTTTTACTTACTTCGTTCTGAGTGTGGGAAATATAAAAAAAAAACGACGTGGGGTCCCCCCTCCCAGACCTCTTTAACCCCTTGTCCCCCATGCAGGCTGGGATAGCCAGAATGCGGAGCACCGGCCGCGTGGGGCTCCGCACCCTGACTATACCAGCCCGCATGGTCCATGGATTGGGGGGTCTTGGAAGAGGAGGGGCAGCCAAGCTTTCCCCTCCCCCTCCGAGCCCTTGTCCAATCCAAGGACAAGGGGCTCTTCTCCACCTCCGATGGGCGGTGGAGGTGGAGGCCGCGATTTCCTGGGGGGGGGGGTTCATGGTGGAATCTGGGAGTCCCCTTTAAAAAGGGGTCCCCCAGATGCCCACCCCCCCTCCCAGGAGAAATGAGTATAGAGGTACTTGTACCCCTTACCCATTTCCTTTAAGAGTTAAAAGTAAATAAACACACAAACACTTAGAAA
Source organism: Hyperolius riggenbachi (assembly GCF_040937935.1). Classification (NCBI taxonomy): domain Eukaryota; kingdom Metazoa; phylum Chordata; class Amphibia; order Anura; family Hyperoliidae; genus Hyperolius; species Hyperolius riggenbachi. The sequence goes on from NC_090651.1 coordinate 252,667,663, forward strand.
AAATATTTTAATTGAACAAAAAACATAACTACGAAAAAAGTCCTTTAATATTCTTAATTAACCATTAATACTTACCTGTCCCTTTAAATAAATGATCCCTCGAAATAGCCTCGGAAATCTTCTATCAGTTACAATGTAACAAAGTTATTACAATGTAACAACTTTGTTACATTGTAACTACGCCGCACCCGACGTCACTCGCCGCTCAGCCGTCGCATACCCGTCTGCGCTGCACGGACCCGACAGAGCTCTGAGCTATATAGCTCAGAGCTCTGAGAAGCATCTTTGAATTTGGGCTCCAAGGAGCCCCATTGGTCCTTAGCAGACCAATGGGGTTCCTTCAAATCAGAAGGAACCCCATTGGTCTGCTAAGGACCAATGGGGCTCCTTGGAGCCCAAATTCAAAGATGCTTCTCAGAGCTCTGAGCTATATAGCTCAGAGCTCTATCGGGTCTGTGCAGCGCAGACGCGTATGCGGCGGCTGAGCGGCGAGTGACGTCGGGTGCGGCGTAGTTACAATGTAACAAAGTTGTTACATTGTAATAACTTTGTTACATTGTAACTGATAGAAGATTTCCGAGGCTATTTCGAGGGATCATTTATTTAAAGGGACAGGTAAGTATTAATGGTTAATTAAGAATATTAAAGGACTTTTTTCGTGGTTATGTTTTTTGTTCAATTAAAATACTTTTTCTGTGTTTATTTACTTTTAACTCTTAAAGGAAATGGGTAAGGGGTACAAGTACCTCTATACTCATTTCTCCTGGGAGGGGGGGTGGGCATCTGGGGGACTCCCAGATTCCACCATGAACCCCCCCCCCCCCCCCCAGGAAATCGCGGCCTCCACCTCCACCGCCCATCGGAGGTGGAGAAGAGCCCTTTGTCCTTGGATTGGACAAGGGCTCGGAGGGGGAGGGGAAAGCTTGGCTGCCCCTCCCCTTCCGAGACCCCCCAATCCATGGACCATGCGGGCTGGTATAGTCAGGGTGCGGAGCCCCACGCGGCCGGTGCTCCGCATTCTGGCTATCCCAGCCTGCATGGGGGACAAGGGGTTAAAAAGGTCCGGGAGGGGAGACCCCACGTCGTTTTTTTTTTATATTTCCCACACTCAGAACGAAGTAAGTAAAACTCTTCCCACTTGGGGGAATCTATGAAAATAATACACTATTGTTACCTGTGCAAAAAAAACTGACATTTTCCGCATTTAAAAGACATTTTTGCCCTTGAAACTTAAAAATCGATTTTCTCAAAAACTATAAGGTCTTTTTGCAAAAAAAAAAATGTCCTCTTATTCCCACTGATCCCGTTAATATACCCTAGGAATTTGGTGTTCCTAAACTTTAAGCAGGCTTTGCTATTAACCGTTAAAGTCGGCGGGTTTTTAAATGTATACATTTTTACTTTGAAACTTTAACATCGATTTTCTCAAAAACTATAAGGTCTTTTTGAAAAAAAAATTTTTGCTCTTATTCCTTCTGATCTCCTTAATATATTCTCCAAATTTGAGGCTCTTAGCATTTAAGGGGGCTTTGCTATTAACCCTTAAAATCGGCGGCTTTTTTATATTATACGGAGAGTTACGGTTTAACGCGAAATTACGGTAGCGTTTAATGCGAAATTACGGCATGAACAAATACCCATTGTAATGCGAAAATTACGCGAAAATTACGCTTACGCGAAATCCTTCTTCATTACGATTATGTACTTACGGCCATAATTGTAATTACACTAATTACGCGAAATTTCGCGAAATCGTAATTACGTCATTACGCTCATCTCTATTTGTGCACTGCTGCCAATTGCTAACAGGGGAGGAGCAGCCACATTGTTGTGAACAGGCTGTGGAGTAGGCAGGGAGGTGCCTGGTCTCTAAACTGTGTGGCACTGGCCAGTAGAGGCCACACAGGCAGCCCGCTACCTGGATCTGACCTGCAGCCCACTTTTCTGGTGAATCTGAAGGTGGCCACATACCATACAATTTTTTAAATATCTTTTCAATTCAAGAATTGCAATCAATGTTTCTAACTGATTGTAACATTTTATAAATCTGACCAATGTACCACACACATATATTCAATATTTCCCCAATTATGAAAAAAATGATTGAAAGATTGAAAACTGAGAAAACATTGCTTGGGTGTGTACATCAAGTAATTGACAATCAACCACACACCATACAATTTTGATAAAAATTTATCAGACAAATCCAACAATCCTGATCTTCTTTTATGGGAACGGGAAATTCAATCAGATAGCTTGAATGAATGAAAAAAAAAAAAAGCTTTCGATTTTTCGAGACAACGATCGTAATTATCAAATTGGTGTAAAATTGGATCTTTTAATTGTTTTGTGTGTGGCCACCTTGATACCCAACCCACAGGCCTCTAAACTCGTAACCCTATCTTTCTTCTAAGATACACATTGGTAGTCTCATTGGAAGGCTGTGAAGTAAATACTCTATTTTTATATAAAATTCAAAAATCAATTAAGTTTTTTTTTTTCTTTCAGAAGCTAATGTAGTTAATAGAGAAAATGCATGCAGTGCTTCACTGCTGTAAGTTTTTTTTTTTTGCATGAGAAATATGCACTTGAGTATACACTAGCTCATGAAAACAGACAAGTGTGCTCCTTGCTTAAAAGAGATCAGTGAAATGATAGGTGTTACGAACCATGTCCTGCCACTTCCTGCCTACCGGTGTCAGTATTGATTCTGGCTGCCTTGTACTTCTGCTGCCACCAGCAGGTGGCCTCATCCTGTCTGGATACAGCCATCAATCATGACATCATGCAGTAGGTATGGCTTCTCTATTTAAGAGCTCTGCAAGAACTTAGCAGTGCCAGAACTTTGTGCTGCTTGTCCTGAGTCTCTGGCCATCCCTGATCCGTTTCACACCTTTTTTTTTGGGTTGCTGAACCTTGTATTAATCTTGCTCCCTGCCTTCCTAGCAAAAAATTTAGTGTTCTCAATATATAAGTCCTACCATGAAAGTAAGCCCTAGCAGAAAGTAATTGGAAAAAGTATAACAACTTGTGTTTCTACTAGAGCCGATGGTCTTGCAGGCTGGACCATGGCTCCATCATTGGGTCAATTACTGCACTGGCTGCTTATCAGCGAGTGCAGTGATTGGCTGAATAACGGAGCATGGTGCTGCCTGCCAGACCATAGGCTCCAGTAGAAACACAAGTTTCTCTACTTCTTCATAGGCTGAAGATCGGGGACACAGCAGCATGGAGCTAGGGAAAGGATGCAGGGGGATATCAGAGGGCATGCTGGACAGTGCGGCATGGAGCTGAGGGAAAGAGGAGGATGCAGGGGGACATTGGAGGACATAGTGGGACACAAGACATAGGAGGACAGAAGATACAGGAGGACACATGTGGTTACATGGGACACAGGACTTTAGAGGATAGAGGAGGACTTGGGTTCAGAAGGGGGCACCAGGAGGACACTAAAGGTACAAGGGGGACACAGGGTCACAAAAGAGGTAAATCCAGTAGTGGAAGAGGTGGCAAGTGGGGAAGGCAGGAAGACACACAGCACAGGAACTTGTGCATTCATAGAAATATAAAAGACATCCCCTGAAAATAAGCCCTAGCACATCTTTTGGTGCAAAAGTCATGTATATATATATATATATATATATATATATATATATATATATATATATATATATATATATATATAATGAAAAGGAAACAAAAGAAGGAAAAGAAACCCGAAATATAGGTGTAGGTGTGTGTGTGTGTGTGTGTGTGTGGTGTGGGGTGTGTGTGTGTGTGTGTGTGTGTCGTGGTGAAAACGGCTTGGCCGATTTGAACGAAACTTGGTATACAGACCCCTTACTACCTGGGATGATATGTTCTGGGGGTCTCGCGTCCCCCCTGCTTACCTGGGCAAAGCTACAAACAGCAAATCAGATTCCACCCATTAAAGTGAATGGAAAAAATGGAAAAGGCTGCCATTCTCACACTAATCGAGCCAGAGTCCCCACACTTGGCACAGTTGGTCACTTGGTGACCGAGGTTGAAAATCCAGGAAAAGTGGGCGGAGCATAAAACAGCCAATGAAATTTCAGACATTCATTTTAAATGGCAAAATGTAAACTGCAGCCATTCTTACACTGTTAATCGCAGGGTTTTCAAACTTGGCACACTTGGTCACTGGAAGAATAAAATTAATATTCAGGAAAGTGGGTGGAGCCTACAACAGCCAATCAAAAGTCACCTATTAATTTTCAAGGGGTATATTAAAACTGCTGCCATGCTTACACTGTTAATGGCAGAGGCTTCAAACTTGCTACAGTCGGTCATTGGGTGACTGGGGTCCAAATTCACTAAAACGGCGGGGCCACAAACAGCCAATCAGACTTTCTTGGTGGATAAACTGCTTCCAGTCACACATTTTTGATGCCAGGAACCGGAAAGCTCACAAACTTGGTCATTGAGTGACTGTGTGTCAAGGTTACAAAAAGTGGGCAGAGCCAAAAATAATAGGAAAATATAAACTGCAGCCATTCTTACACTGTTACTGGCAGGGTTCTCAAACTTTGCACAGTTGGTCACTGGGTGAATGGGATGAATATTAAAGAGAGTGGGTGGAGCCTACAACAGCCAATTAAAATTCACCTGTTGATTTTCAAAGGGAATATTTACATTGCTGCCATTCTTATGCTGGGTACACACGTTGCGATTTCCCGCTCGATCCGCGGGATCGATTAGATCGATTTGATTATTTCCAACATGTTTGATCGGGTTTCGATGGATACAGCCGTCGATTCTGCATATTAAGTATGCAAAATCAACGGCTGTATCCATTGAAACCCGATCAAACATGTTGGAAACAATCAAATCGATCCAATGGAACCCGCGGATCGAGTGGGAAATCGCAACGTGTGTACCCAGCATTACACAGTTAATAGCAAATGCTTCAAACCTGGTACTGTTAGTCACTGGGTGACTGGGGTTCAAATTCAGAAAGGGGGCGGAGCCACAAACAGCCAATCAGATTTTTTTTATTTCAATGGGAATATACAAATAATTTTTACCAAAAGCCCAAAGCTCATTAACTTGGTCATTGAGTGACTATGTCAAGGTTAGAAAAAGTGGGCGGAGCCCACAACTACATTTTTTCCAGGGGAGAATATAAATTGCAGCCATTCTTACACTGTTAATGCCGGGGTTCCCAAACTTGGCATAGTGGGCCACTGGGTGACTGGGAATAATATTCAGAAATGTGGGTGGAGCCAACAACAGCCAATCAAATTTCACCTATTGATTTTCAAGGTATATATTTACATTGCTACCATTCTTACACTGTTAATGGTAGAGGCCTCTTGCCTGATAGGTGACTGGGGTCCAAATTCACTAAAGGGGGTGGAGCCACAAACAGCCAATCCAATTTGTTAGATTGATTTCAGCCATTCTGTTATTGGCAGGGTTCTCAAACGTGACACAGTTGGTCAATGGATGACTGGGATTAATATTCAGGAAAGTGGGTGAAAACTACAACAGCCAATCAAAATTCACCTATTGATTTTCAAGGGAAATATTGAAACTGCTGCCACTCTTACACTAATAATGGCAGAAGCCTCAAATCGGCTACAGTCGGTCATGAAGTGGCTGGGGTTCAAATCCACTAAAGGGGTGAAGCCACAAACAGCCAATCAGATTACTTTACTGGATAAACTGCTTCCATTCACACAATTTTGATGGCAGAAACCCGAAAGCTTAAAACTTGATCACTGAGTGACTGGGATTAATATTCAGAAAAGTGGGTGGAGCCTAAAAAGAAAATCAAAATTCACCTGTTGATTTTCAAGGGGAATATTTAAATTGCTGCCATTCTTGCACTGTTAATGGCACAAGCCTCAAACCTGCTACAGTTTGGTCATTGGGTCACTGGGGTTCAAATTCAGAAAAGGGGTGGAGCTCCAAACAGCCAATCCGATTTGTTTCATCTCACTGGTAAATTACAAATTGATGCCAAGGACACCGGAGCTCACAAACTTTGTCATTGAGGGACTGTGTGTCAAGGTTACAAAAAGTGGACGGAGCCAAAAACAAATTTCACTAGGAAAATATAAACTGCAGCCATTCTTACACTGTTACTGGCAAGGGTTCTCAAACTTTGCCCAGATGGTCACTGGGTGACTGAGATTAATATTATGGGAAGTGGGTGGAGCCTATAATAGCCAATCAAAATTCACCTGCTACAGTTTGTCATTGGGTGACTGGGGTTCAAATGCCGGAGAGGGGCAGAGCCAAAAACAGCCAATCTGATTTGTTTAATTTCTTTGGGAATATACAAATTATTGATGACAAAGACCCCAAAGCTCACAAACTTGATCATTGAGTATTTCTGTGTTAGGGTTAGAAAAAGTGGCCGGAGCGAACACCAGCCAAATACATACCCGGGCAACGCCGATTCATCAGCTATTATTCATAAAAGTGGATGGAGCCTACAAAAGCCAATCAAAATTCACCTATTGATTTTCAAGGGGAATATTTAATTACTGCCATTCTTGCACTGTTAATGGCACAAGCCCCAAACTGGGTACAGTTATTTATTGGGTGACTGGGGTTCAAATTCAGAAAAAGGATGGAGACACAAACAGCCCATCAGATTTGTTTCATTTCAATGCAAATTATTGATGCCAAAGACTGCAAAGCTCACAAATTTGGTCATTGAGTAATTAAGTAATTGTCTTTTACTGTTAGAAAAAGCGGGCATAGCCAACACCAGCCAAATACATACCCAGGCAATGCTGGGTCATCAGTGGGTGGAGACAAATACATATTTCACTGGGAAAATGTAAACTGCAGCCATTCTTACACTGTTAACGGTAGGGTTCTCAAACTTTGCACAGTTGGTCACTGGGTGACTTGGATTAATATTCATAAAAGAGGGTGGATCCTACAAAAGCCAATACAAATTCATTTATTGCTTTTCAAGGGGTATATTCAATGGCTGCCATTCTTGCACTGTTAAGGACACAAGCTTAAAACCTGTTAGGGCTGGAACCCACAGGAGCGCTTTTGGCAGCGTTTTGGCAGCACTGCGAAACGCTAGCAGTTTGCCAAAATGCTTGGCTAATATTAATGGATGGGGCAAACGCAAACGCAGGACGTGCAGCATTTTGGGAGCGTTAGCGCTTCAATGTAAAGTATTGAACTGCTAGCGGAAACGCTCAGCAAAACCTAAACTGAGCGGTTTTGCTAGTGTTTTGCGGTTCAGCACACTGTAACAAAATGAAAAATAATTCACAGGACCAATCAGGATAAAAACGCAAAACGCAAAACGCTGGGCAAAAAAATACAATGTTGCAAAACACGACCAAAAACGCGCATGAATCCGCTTGCAAACCGCTCAGACAAAACGCTAGCGGTTGCGGTTTGCGTTTGCGGATTTCAGTGGGTTCCAGGCCTTACAGTTGGTCATTGGGTGACTGGGGTTCAAATTCAGAAAAGAGGGTGGAGCCACAGCCAATCAGATTTGTTTCATTTCAATGCAAATTATTGATGCCAAACAATGCAAAGCTCACAAACTAGGTCGAGTCATTGTGTGTTAGGGTTAGGAAAAGTGGGCGGAGTCAACACCAGCCAAATACATACCTGGGCAACGCCGGGCAATCAGCTAGTATTACATAAAAAAATGATTACTGGGGCAGCACGGTGGCGTAGTGGTTAGCTCTCTCGCCTTGCAGCGCTGGGTCCCTGGTTCGAATCCCAGCCAGGGCACTATCTGCAAAGAGTTTGTATGTTCTCTCCGTGTCTGCGTGGGTTTCCTCCGGGCACTCCGGTTTCCTCCCACATTCCAAAAACATACGGATAAGTTAATTGGCTGCCCCTAAAAATTGGCCCTAGACTACAGTACTTACACTACATAATATAGACATATGGCAATGGTAGGGATTAGATTGTGAGCTCCTTTGAGGGACAGTTAGTGACAATATATATATATATATATATATACACTGTACAGCGCTGCGTAATATGTCGGCGCTATATAAATACTAAATAATAATAATAATAATACTATCAATCATCTCTTATTTTCCCTCATATATTTCTTTTGCTCCTTCCCATGTCTCTCTGGCTAGTTGGAAATTCTTATTTAGACCATCCTCTGCTATTCCCTACTCACCCGTCTCCATCCGCAGTAAGTATGAGGATTGTTATAACCATTCTTTTAAAGAGGGTTTATTTGAGGTTTTCCACTCTCTCACGATTACTTTTGCTACCAGTGCGAGAATATGGAGCAGAAGTACCATGGTTTTGTGTTCTCCTTTTTGACTGGGCCCGAACACCGCTACCACGGCATGGATGCCACCTGGGGTCATGTATTCTTGGATGAATCGTTCAATTTCTATCCCAAAAAGTTATATTATTAGGTAGTGCCATAACATATGTAATAAATTCCCCACCTCAGCTCCGCATCTCCAACATTGTTTATTGTTTTTAAATTAATCTGATATAGTTTTTCTAGGGTGAGATACCATCTAGAGACTATCTTGAATTGTAATAACTGGACACTGGTGTTTCTGGGTACCCAGATGTTTGTTATATTATCCCATACCAATTCATCTAATTTCTCATCTGATTCCTTTTCCCATTTTGTTCTGTATATGAATGTAATCTGTTCATTCCGTATTAACCCCGGATGGTCATACAGCCAAGACAGCAGGTTCCTGGCCACAGCCTTCTCCTTAAAAATGTGTTCTAGTTTATTTAGTTTGCATCTTATTGGTCCCTCTTTTTTTCTCAATCCCCCAAGATAGCTTTGAAGTTGTAGTCCCCCAAAGTTTGTCCTAGGAGCTTTGCCATGTATTATATCAATAATTCTTGTATCCTCATCTAATGTATTCCTTTTTAACCAACCTCGTTCCTTTGCAGGGGTGAATTCAGGATTATTTAGGATTAACATTAAGGACAGCGTACCTGTAACCTGATTTTTAATATAGTTTAAAATTGCTTTTAAGGTGGGGATAATAAAAGGGTGATCTGATTTCCTCAAAGCCTTTTTTATTCTTCTTTTATCATATATCATATAAGACATGGTCCTATATTCAGGAAAACAAGGTATTTAGTTAAATGGGGTCATTGGTGTTTGGTGTGCACACAGGAGTTTCATATTGACATCCATTGTATATACTGTAGTGTTTTCAATCACAAATACATCTCCTTACACTGTACTGTATTTCCAGGCTCAGTCTCAGTATTTGATGCATACTTTGGTCATTCTAGTTACTTGCCCAGTGTCGTAGCAATACGATCTTTAAGATCTAGTAATTTGTTATCACTCTAAATAATGAAAAGGAGATAAACCATCAGGATATCATATATGACATGGAAAATGGGAATAAATTTGATAGAAAGCAGTTCTGGTGAGTTTGTCAGTCATTAAGAAATTATCCAGTGGATGAAAGGACAAAAAGAAAGGTTGGGTGGTGTTTTCCATCAGTTTTTAAATAAAGTTGTTCAGTTCCTTATAAGTTGACATTTTCCCCTTATTCAAGAATGGAAAAAAAACAAAGCCAGGATACTATAGACCTGAAAGCTTAGCATCAGCTGTGTGTAAATTGTTTGAAGGTATCCTAAGGGATGCTATACAGCATTATGTAGCAGAGAATATTCTTATTTCAGTTCGGCAGCCACTGGTGTAACAATAGGGAATGCAGCCCCTGCTCCCGCGGGGGGGCCCGCTCAGGGCCGTTTTGGGGGGCTGGAGGGTTCGCAGCATGAGGGGAAAGCCGTGGCCACAGTCGGAGGGGAGGGGGGACATTCCCCCCCTCCCTCACCTCGGGGCTCTCCCCTCTGCGCTCCCCTCCAGCTTAAAGAAGTGTCCGTGGGCAGCGGCGAGCAGCGAACAGATACATACCTTCCATGCGCTCCAGCCTGCGTTCCTCTCGCTAGCCTCTGATGAGACTTCCTGTTATACTGGAAGTCGCGTCAGAGGCTAGCGAGAGGAACGCAGGCTGTAGCTCACGGAAGGTATGTATCAGTTTGCTGCCTGCCGCTGCCCACGGACACTTCTTTAAGCTGGAGGGGAGCGCAGAGGGGAGAGCCCCAAAGTGAGAGGGGGGGGGGATGTCCCCCCTCCCCGCCGACTGTGGCCACGGCTTTCCCCTCATGCTGCGACCCCTCCAGCCCCCCAAAACGGCCCCAGAGGGGGGGGCCCGCTCTGAAATTCTTCAGGGGGGCCTGGTGGGGCCTAGTTACGCCCCTGTCGGCAGCATGGTTTTACTAAAGACAGGTCCTGTCTCACCAACATGCTCAGCTTTCATGAAGTGGTGAATGAAAATTTAGATATTGGGAAAGCTACCGTTCCCCACAACAGCCTGGTACTGAAGCTGGGGATACAGGGACTAGGAAAAAATGTGTGTATGTGGATAGAAAACTAGTTAAGAGATAGAAGGCAAAGAGTGGTGGTAAACTGAACATAGTCAAAATGGGAAACGGTTAGCTGTGGGGTACCGCAGGGGTCAGTACTTGGTCCAATTCTTTTCAAATGTATTAATGATTTAGCAGATGCAATACAGAGTAATGTAGCCATATTTGCAGATTATACAAAATTATGCAGAATTATCAACACTAAGATGGATAGTGGCATATTACAACAGGATCTTGACAACATGCCCTTATGGGCAGGCACATGGCAGATGAAATTTAACGTTGATAAATGTAAAGTCATGCACATTGGATACAGCTGGGAACATCAGACTTGGAGAAGGACTTAGGAATACTGGTTGATAAAAAGTTAGTTAATCATATACAATACCAAGCAGCAGTAGCTAAAGCAAATACAATTCTGGGATGTGTCAAAGGTAAATTAACTTACTCAATGAGACTTCTCCATATTTGCCAAAAACATAGAAATCTTTATTTACTCAGCCGAGGACTTTCTCACATGCCAGCATATAGAAACCGCAGCTAACACAGCTCAGCTCAGCAGGAGAAAGTGGAGTTTCCCTGGTGTGCAGAGTCTTTTAAACCCTAATTAATATGATAAAGTATTCCTCCTTTTGGGCAGTTCTTTCTGGTAAGTGTCCAATCAGCATCATATCAAGGTGACTCAGTCCTCCTTTTTGGGCGGGGTTTCTTGACTTCTCTCTGTCCTCCATGAAAGTGAAAGTCAACTTTGGAGAAAGTCTTCTGAAGTCAGTTTATAGTTTCGTTTCTCAAAGTCAGACCTGACCTCGGAGAACTGGTTCAAACTGCCCTTTCGGATTGCTCCTTTGTCCTCTGGAAAACTGGAATTCCACTGCAAAGGACATAATAAACTGTGCACAGTAAATGGTTCAAAAACATATATAACATATATTCAGTGATATTGTGATAACTCTTTATTTAAAGTGTCACTCTAGCACACTGGTCTAATTATATAAATGTGATTCTTATAGCCACGTGAGAATATAAAAAATATACCATGTGATTAATTATAAATCTTAATAATTCTTTCCACATTTCCCTCCTGTTTATAATTAATACTGTGGATCGATTACATAGGTGTATAAAAAGAATATTTACATTCACATTTCTGTGCTTATGCTTGCTTAAGCCTCGGTTATCTGCAAATGTGTCTCCACTACAGGGATTTGAGACTCAAGCAAACACAGCCTTCTATTCCCCTTTACTGCAAATGGGTATGCACTACAGCAAGTCAGGGCATAGAAGTGAAATGACCAAAAAAAGAAAATCAGACTCTGGCCGTGAGCTGGAATAATTGCCTCACACGTTGGCCTGGCCATCCCTCTCCAGCATGCCATCATAATCTCCTCCCAGATCACCGTATGATTCTTCATCATGCTGTGCTAAGGCTGCATACATAGTAGTACTCATATGCTTATCTATCAATCTTGCAAAAAATGTTCTCAATATTGGGAAAAACAGGCTAGCAGGAACAGAACCATAAGAACAGTTAAAAATGCGATACCAAAACTCTGAAAAAATGAGGTCCAGTTTCCAAACCAGTTTTGTAACCAGTCTGTTATTGGATTTGAAACACCGGAGTTTCGTTTTAGCTCTTCAGATAGGTCTTTTAACTGCTGAAGAGCCACTGTCACCTTTCCATCAGGGGACGTATTATCTGGAATGTAGGTACAACATTGTTCCCCAAAAAATTCACATACACCCCCTTTTTCTGCCAACAGCATTTCTAATGCAATTCTATTCTGCAGTGCTGTTAATGATGTTGCTTTCAGTTGCTCTGCCAAACCTTCGATAGCATCTCTAGTATAATTAACAAATCTTTGCTGATTGTAGTAAATGTAATTAATCCAATCCACATTTTTGTTAACTGTTGGCCATAGAAAAATTGACTCAAACCCTGCAGCAATTTGATTCCTAGCCTTGAACTCATCTGGCACCCCTCTGGGGACCCCTATCACATCAATATATACATATAGGTCCAAACTCCCTTTTGGTGCCTCCCTTTTTATCCACCAACATTTTAAAAAACTCATAGGGCAATATAGTTACATGTTCTATCATCCAGACAGGGGCACACAACCCTTTCCATTCTGGTGGCAATAATGATTCTGCTTTGTTAGGTTCACAAGTCCACCAAGTATCTTCTAACTGCCATTTTGGTCCTAGGCTCAACCCTTTATCATTTGTTACCTCCACTATTTCTCCACAATACTTAATCATTGGATGTTTACTGGGGGCAGATCTATTATAGCACGTAAGATTGCTGGCTGTAGCAAATGCACGCTGCGGCGTGCCTGGTACCTTCATATGGGCTCTCTCTGTGGTACAGTTCCGTGGTTGATTCACACTTATCATACTCTGTATCATACATTCTAATTCAGACCCACTCGCCACTACTGGTACCAGAGCAATCTGCGGCCTAGCCGCTGCACATACAATACAGTCAGACACATTCATTTTTGGTTTGCAGTGAAAATTGCCAAAATAGTCCAAAGATTCTACCGGTCACTAGAACCTTGTTACTATTCACGTCCATCTTATTAATACTGTTCGGTGGGGATGGATCAGTAGTCTGTTTGCCTATCCTGTCGTTGCTGTTCAATGGAGGTCGTTCAGTCATTGTCATTGTCATTCCACGGCTCTTCCTTCTTCTTTTTCCCTTTAAAATGCTATGGTTTTAACCCAACCTCCCCTATGTAGCCTTTCAGGTATCTGTTCCCCCTTTTTTATCTCCTGTTCACCATGGTTCAAGATAAAGAACTACACCTGTGCCTTAGGAAGAATCTTCTAATATCTTCCCACAGCCTTTGAGATCGTGGTCGCACTGAGGCTCAAGCAAATGTTCCCGTCGCCTCAGGATCTCAAATTTCCGCCCTTCTTTTCCCCGTGGTGCTAACTATCAAGAACAGATTGGATCTGGCTACTATTTTAAAAGGAAATGACCACTAAGCACTCTTCATGACCAAGATGCAAACATTTTTTTTTTATTTCAAAACCACCGAAGCTTCATGTGAGTGTTCGTAGTAAGCTGTGGCTCTGGAGCTTCAATTAATCTGGACTCGAAAGGCCCATGTGCGCCCTCTTACAATGGCTCAAATGTTCCCATGCAGTGTTATTCTAATTTAGCCATCATCCCTCCTGTTGACACATGTAAGAACTCATGTGTCATAACCACAATTACAATTCAATTGAACATAGCCAGTCAAAGGAAGGTTAGTAGGTCAGCAGTGTACAGGGCGACCTGTAAGTAAAGTCTTAGACTGCAGGTCAGCAGAGGGAGACGTCAGAACTGCCAATTCGTTGCCACGGGAGATCAGGGGACTGGGATGTTGCACACATGTGAATGGCCAGTGGTATGGGAGCCCGGAAAGCATCCATGCAATACAGAAACAACTCAGTGGGACGGTGGGCTCCCCAGTTGCTGACACCTAACCCTGCATACGCCATTAAGCTGCAAACGTATGCATGATGGGAAAGCATACAGACTGTCAGTAAGAACAGTGGGGGACGGAATCCCATATAACAGGCTGGCGTAGGGAAAGCGATAAAACACACAGCTTGAGCAAAGACGCAGAAAGAAGCTTATTTATGCTACGATGTTCTTCAGCTCACTACTGTAAGACCAGCTTAGTTGTTGGTGTATTCCCTCCTGTGCACATAGAACTTATCCGCAAAGATTTGTTAATTCCTCTGCGGAAAAGTCACTGCGCAGATGCGGACGGGGAAAAACATCCTCTGGTCAATAGACAACAAAAAAAACAAAGGTGCAAGGGGCCAGGGTGGTGCAGCTTTGGACAATGATACGTAGGTGCCCAAGCAATTTGGCCGTGCAGCAGAGGCGGGGCGGAAGGGGGGGGGTTTGAATGGATGGATCTGGAGGGGTGGGGCTGGTGGCGGGCTCTTGGCAGAAAACTACAGTCATGCATCCCTCTGCACAGTTCGTCATTAGACAAAGCATTGTAGTCAAAATACTTCCATCAAAGTCATTTTACTTAACTTCTTCTAACATACCCATAAATTATAAAAAAAAATTTAATCATGTGACAATCAAACAATCAGTCGATGACAATGACCCATATTCCATAGTAATACAGCAATCAATTTTTCCCAGAAAAAAAAAATCATCATTTTTGCTCTTATAACTGAAAGTAATATTTGTGGTTTTTTTTTTTTATATATATATATATATATATCCCGCTTTCTGGGTTTCACAAAATATATATATTTCTTTCAAACAAACCTCTTATCTTGCTACATGCATTCTTTCAAATCACTCTGTTCTGCCTGTACACACACACAATCCACCATCTAGCTGGGATCAGTAGTCCATGAGGCTTCTTGCCCCCTCCTCAGAAATGTGGGCGTAACCCATACTTTCACACAGATCCCAGGCAGAAACTCCACTCGACTTTTAAAGAATTTAACATTACAAACACATTCCAAGTAACCGACATTCACAGACAGACAATTGCAGGCAGTAAGAATCGCTTTTAAATCTCCAATCTTCAGGCAAAACATCAGACAAACAGATTATAAAACTTTTACAGACAAGCAAACAAACAGCAGCTCATAACTTGTACTGGTGGGGGAAAGCTCTCCTGTAGCCCCCCTCCTCTCCCTCTGTTGGATACGGTTGGATACATATACCTCCCAGGGCTCTAGTGATTCAGATTTCAGAGCTCCTGAATTCCCAGCTTCACATCTCTTACACAATTCTTTTAATACCACACTGTAACATTCTATTTTGACATTCTCGTGTCCATCAATAAATTCACTTACACATTTGCCTTCTTACTAGGGTGACCTCAAGGTTGCAGTGATTTTCCACAACTGCGGTACCCTTAACCACACCTCGTCACTGTGGACTTTGAGCCCTCTGGGGGCACTGTCGGGCCAGGTGACCTTTCAAACCACATTCAAAACATTCTCCGCGTTCTCTGCAACCTTCGTATTCTTTAGATCTACGCTTTTGTGAGCGCGTGTGGCGGCTACCACCATTCACACAACAATTACTTTCATCCTTGTTGCAATCATAAACATATGCAGCAGCTTTCTTCCCTTTCTTCTTGATCACACATACAGGGTATCGGGTGTATTCTAGAAAATCACTCGGTCCGCAAATTCTATGATCCACCACATACTGTGTGACACACTTGCATATCCCTTCAGTCAAAACTTCACGTATAGCAATCTTAAATCGTTCATACGGGGAATCTGTTGCTTCGGCAGCAGGGGGAGCTATACCTCTATATTTACTGAAAACCTCCATCACTTTATCCAGTAGCTCATCTATGTCTAATCAGTTTACATTATCTTTCACCTCATGTGTCTGGGAGGCCCCATCCACCTTTCGTGGGAGGGGCTTGGTTTGGTCTTGGGGAGAGTTCTAAAGGGACCTGACATGCAGTACATGGTACCTCCCAAGTCTTTGTTCTCCCTTCCTGACCAATATGTTAAGACTTGGCCCCTCCTCGTATATGCCTCAAGTAGCCATCTTTGAGCCTCTGGTAAACACCATATTGCTTTTCTAAAATCACATTACCCTGAGCATCACATTTAATTTGAGAAACAAGTTTTTTTTACAATCCTCGAGATGCAGATGTCCTGAAAACTCATTTAGCCCTCCACAGGCTGCGATATTTCACCCAATTTTTACTTTTCCTGCGCATAACACATTCATCATCAGTAGCTTTAATTTTGCTTGTACCTTGCCCCATTGATCTATGTACAGCACTATGATGTAACAATTCCTGCTGTTTCAATCCCGTTCACTCACTTATTGTTGGATTTACAATGTCCTGCGGTCCCCTCCCGGAAAATGTACTGCCTTCTATGCACAAAGATGTAACAATTCCTGCATTTACAGCGCAAAGATCTTACAATTCCAGCTGAGGCAGAGTGCCTGCACTAAGATGGAAACGTTCCTGCTAAGGCACCTTGGGGGCTGCAGCGGAGACCGGACAACACTCAACGTGATGAACCTCTGTTTGGGGCTGACACTGACTGAAGTACAGAAACAACCTGCCACTCCGATATTACTGCCTGTTACGCGGCTGTGTTCTATTACAAGAACTTACAATTCGGCTGAGGCACACGGTAGCTTAGGAAACTGACCACAGATTGTGTCATGCAAAACAATATAACAACACATCAAAACTTATACTCTAATTTTATGCAGCCCTGTGTATGAGAAGTTACAGAAATAAAAGGTAGTACTTACAATTAAGAAGCTTTCAGGACACCCGAGAACTTTGTTTTAGAATCCTAAGCAGGCGATTTCACCGACCTTGGCTGAAGAAGTCTCATGGTTCGAAATAAACCGTATGTCACAAGGACATGAGACCTAGTTGCGTTTGGCCACCTTTTGGAAGGGAATATTTACCCCGGTGGACTTTCACTGGCCTGCTATTAGATTGATCACCAGTCACAAATGTGCTCCTAGGCCTCAATTCTTTGTGATGATAGGTTTCCGGTTCGAAAGACCAGATGTCAAAGGTAAATTAACTTACTCAATGAGACTTCTCCATATTTGCCAAAAACATAGAAATCTTTATTTACTCAGCCGAGGACTTTCTCACATGCCAGCATATAGAAACCGCAGCTAACACAGCTCAGCTCAGCAGGAGAAAGTGGAGTTTCCCTGGTGTGCAGAGTCTTTTAAACCCTCATTAATATGATAAAGTATTCCACCTTTTGGGCAGTTCTTTCTGGTAAGTGTCCAATCAGCATCATATCAAGGTGACTCAGTCCTCCTTTTTGGGCGGGGTTACTTGACTTCTCGCTGTCCTCCATGAAAGTGAAAGTCAACTTTCTAAGAAGTCTTCTGAAGTCAGACCTGCCCTCGGAGAACTGGTTCAAACTGCCCTTTCGGATTGCTCCTTTGTCCTCTGAGGGTAATATAAAAGCTTGACAGATGCGCTTTTTATCCCTAGGCTTGTATAATGGACAATGGAAAATGATCTGTGTATGATGGGAAAAAAAAGTTTCTGCCATTTATTAAGAAAGGGGTCCTTCACAGTGAGTTGTTAAAATCTGGAATATCTCACCTCAGGAAGTAGTTATGGCAAACTCTATATCTGCATTTAAAGGAAACCAGAGACAACGCATACTTATTGTTTACACATACCTGGGACTTCCTCCAGCCCCATGCGCACAGATCGCACCCATGCCGTAGTCCTCCACTGCCTTAAGCTCCGATATCGGGTCCAGTTAGTTCGAACCAGTCGGCACAAGAGGAAGTACGCTCTTTACATATCTCTTCAGTGGCCGCTGGAGAGATAAGTAAAGAGCGTACTTCCTCTTGCGCAGACTGGCCGCACTAAAGGGACTCGACACCGGAGCTTCAGGCAGTGGAGGACGGCGGCGTGGGAGCGATCCCTGCACATGGAACTGGAGGAAGCCCCAGGTATAAATAAACAGTAAGTATGTGTTGTCTCTGGTACACTCTGAAGAGACATTGGATGCTCTCCTTGCATTGAAGGGCATCCACAGCTATAATTATTAGGCAATTCCTGGAAGAGTTGATCCAGGGATTTATCTGACTGCCATAAGGAAGGAAAGGAATAAAAATTCACTCTTGAAAATAGCTCCTGCATAATTTAACCCTCCTCCTGTACCAGCAGACTCCAATGACTGATATCTAGTGCGGACAGAAATGGAATAACCTTTTAGGGCTAATTGGCCCTTGTAAGGTTTTTCGCCTTCCCCTGGATCAACTGGGATATTTGCAGGTTACGGATGGCGTTTTATTTATTTATTTTTCCTGTTTGGACTTGGACAGATGTATTTTTTCATCCAAGCTAACTAGGTCTGTAAATAATTTATCATTAACACATATAAAGTACCTACCAGCACTTGAAATGTGCGACAGTTAAAAGTTTGGTCACATTAAGTAACCCATAGACAACATAAAAATTATCCTATGGAACATTTCGAGATTCAGTATCATACAGCAATCTCCTTCCAATAAGGGAGGAGGAGGTCAAATCCACACGGGGGAAGTAGAGGTGGCTAGATGCTGACAGATACGGGAATAACTCAGGGAATGAATGAATCAGCATATTAGCACTTCACATCAATCAGGTAATGGAGTTTCACGTCATCAGGATTATCATTACCTTAAATGACTTGCTAAGAACAGACAAGGTGATTTTTCAGTAAGGTTATTCCATTTCTGTCCGCACTAGATATCAGTCATTGGAGTCTGCTGGGACAGGAGGAGGAAGGTTAAATTATGCAGGAGCTATTCTCAAGAGTGAATTATCACTACATGGAACCAAAAGGCCAGGGACCATTCAGGGAAGATAAAAAAAAAAAAAATACTTGAACAAGTGCTGGAAAAAAATAATCAGAATTTCAGTAAATGGGATTTTCTCAATAGAAAAGAAGGACAGAGCCCAGCAGAGGGTATAGAGCAGGGAGCCACACCAAAGAAAATCTCAAGCCACTAGAAACGAAAATAGGAGTGTATAAGCTAAGCAGATATCTATTATCTGATGTGGAGTTTGTTAACCACTTAAGTGCCAGACATCTCTGTCCCCTTAAGGACCAGAGACTTTCTGGTACAAAAACAGGGCTCACCGATGTCATGCTGAACGGACCCATCTCTTTAGCCATTTGCGCCACTCTCCTGTCACTGCAGCTGCTGTCGCTATGACAAGAGAGCTCTGTGAGCTGGTCAAAAGTCGATTTCATTGGCTCCTGACCCTGCCAATCACAGTGATCACAGGGTCAGGTGCCAATGAAATCGGCTCCTGACCGCCTCACAGAGCTCTGCTGTCATAGCAATTGCAGAATGAGTGGACTGCCGCGATGGGAGAGCTGTGTTCGTGTGCGGTAATTGAAATCTACACCCAGACTGGGACAATAGGTCCCAAACAGGGCGTAGAGTTCAACTACCGTGGTCTGAAAGCAGTTAAAGAAAGGTTTGAAGTTTGCCCATACAAAACAACCTGATAAATGTGCCAATTTCATTAATTGTAAGCAATTTATGCAAATAAGCCTAAAAAGAAATTCAAAAAGAATTCAGTAAATAATCCCTTTACTTAATGGGACTCCAAGCACCTCTCATGGGCATGCCCTTAAGACAGACTTCCACCAACAAAGTCGCTCTATGACCTCTCTGGAGGAGCCTCTTGCAATGGCCACGCGTGTCACTTTACAATACAATGTTATATATCAGCGCAACATTCAAAAGACATTAAAAATTGCATGGAAGGAAAAGCAGCCAAAGTCCAACACTTCAGTAAAGCGTCTTCAACAAATGTCTATGCAATCTTCAGCGCTAATCAAACAAATCCACCACCACAAGCACCATAAAACTAGATGCGCTTATCAGATTGCTACAGACCTTAATTACAGGGTCTGTAACATAGCATGATAAGGTCAGCAGCCGGTATCTTCCCAGCTGGCCTCCTCTCCCAATACAGGTGTCCACAGTACAGCCCCTGAGGAAACTAACTGTGAAACCGGTCGGGTGAGGCAGACATTTGGCTGGACGGTGTCTTGTATTTTATAACGCTGTAATTCGCTGTGGGTCCCTGTTGCAAGGACCCAGATGTGAGTCATCTTTTTATGGTCATTTTTAATTGAATTGCTATTAAATTAAGATTGATACGCTTAGATGAGTGTATTGTTATTTTGCATGCCTAATCCGGGGAATTGCCACATGTGAGAGTATATGAACTACTGTGGACACCTGTATTGGGAGAGGAGGCCAGCTGGGAAGATACCGGCCGCTGACCTTATCATGCTATGTTACAGACCCTGTAATTAAGGTATGTAGCAATCTGGTAAGCGCATCTAGTTTTATGGTGCTTGTGGTGGTGGATTTGTTTGATTAGCGCTGAAGATTGCATAGACATGCGTGTCACTTCCTCTTCCTTTTTCATTCAGTGATGCATTTCTCTAACTGAGAAGACTGGGGTGACCCGGAAGTTATAACATAGCCAAGATGGCAACCGTGATTTTTAAATTGAAATCGAACAAAAACTATTTGGTGTAGAACGGTGATTGAGGCATCAAATGAAAGAGGAGAGCCCAAGCTACAGAAAGGTATGCATCTTTAAGTACTTTGCAGTACTGGTCGCAGTAAAGAGGAACTCCAGTGAAAATAATGTAATAAAAAAAGTGCTTCATTTTTACAATAATTATGTATAAATGATTTAGTCAGTGTTTGCTCATTGTAAAATATTTAGTCTCCCTGATTTACATTCTGACATTTATTACATGGTGACATTTTTACTGTGGGCAGGTTATGTAGCTGCTGCTAGCTGTTTTGGCTGTTAGAGACAGCTGTAAACAGCCATTTCCTGTCTGTGAACCTTGTTACCTTGTGGCAAACTGTCAAAAGTACCGCGGTCCTCAGAGCTTCTTGTGGGAGGGGTTTCACCACAATATCAGTCATACAGCGTCCCCTGATGGTCTGTTTGTGAAAAGCAATAGATTTCTCATGTAAAAGGGGGTATCAGCTACTGATTGGGATAAAGTTCAATTCTTGGTCGGAGTTTCTCTTTAAAGAGGCACTATTAGCAATAACATGCCCCCCAAAGAAAATACATATGTAAGTAGATAAATACTTCCTCTACTTACATAACAGATGTATTGCACTGTCCTCGGTTTCCATCCATATAATTTTAGATTATAAATAAAGGGACATTCTCTTCATGGCAGGGGCCATCTTGCTTCCTCCGGGTATATTCTTCCCCCCCCCCCCCCCGCACTCCCCTCCTCCCCGCACTTGTCCTCAGCACAGCGGGGAGGAAAAGCTGCAGACAGCAAAGACTCACCTAACAATAGATCCAAGCGCTGCAGTTCCCCCCTATACTCTCTGCACTACCACCGGCGACAGTGCAGAGAGTATGAGGGGAACTGCAGAGCCTGGGAAAATTATTCCTGGAGTATGTGCGCTGCGTTTATCCTTCCCCAAAGTTCTGTGCGGGGAAGAAGGATAATGCGGCGGCGGCGGGCGGCAGAAGGGCAGAGGGGGGGCGCGTACATCACACTGGAGGAGGGGGGCAGAGGACAGTGACAGGAGATAGCCTCTGGCCCCCCTCCGTGCGCTCTTACAGCGGCTACAACCGCCGCAGACAAGGGGAGAGCAGGCGGCCAATCACAGAGCAGAGAGGTGATTGACAGAGGCTTTAGCCAATCAGCCTGCCTGTCATTTCTGTTCTGCGGCTTTCTGTTCTGCGGCTTTGCAGGCATGGGGAGAGAAAAACCTCTTAGGGAAAAAAGTAAGAATGATTTTAACTAGTTGCATTGCCTTTTTAGCATCCTTTTTGTCTATGTAATAGACTAATATAGAAAATTGATTTCACATATAATGCCTAACAGTTACTCTTTAAAGGCATGCCCATGAGAGGTGCTCGGAGTCCCTTTAACCTCCCTGGCATTCAGTTTCACCAGGATTTCAGTGCAAAAGGTGATTCAATTAATTTTCATAACCTTTTTTTTCCTGTAACTTGCCAAAATCTGTCAAGCAAGGGTCTAGTATACAGTGCCGGAGAGTATTGACGTGTAGACACTCATGAGACAAAAAAACCCCTTTTAACAATTGTATTATTAACCACATGATCCACCACTACAGTATTTCTATGACCTCTGTGACTTAACCCTCCTGGCGGTTTGCTAAAAATCCACCAGGGGGCAGGAAAACCTTTTTTTTTTTTTTTTTTTTTTGGTAAAATAACTTTTATTGATTTTTTTCAATGCAATACAGAACAATAAAAGAACAAGCAAGCAGGGAAGGAGTTTCCAGTCATTATTGTAAAACATAGAAATGATACCTTATATAAGAGATGGTATAGTTGGCATAATATCTTCTTAAAAGCTTTGGTAAGTAACCTAATACCTATTGACTCATAATTGTCAACATTAATCGTACTAAGAGAGAGAGTGCAAAATATTCACACAGTAAATTAGAACAGTATTTTAAAGTTGCGAACTAGGAAGAGACTACCTCTAGTATTATCACATATATTGGTTAGGTATCATCTCGTATCATCCAATCAGGAGTGTGTAAAGCGGAGGAAGAGGGAGAGGGCAACGAGATGGAAACAAAGTAGAAGGAGGGATAGGGAGGTGGGAGAAAGAGAGAGAGAGGAGGGGAGAGCTGACGCCTCGACCATCGCCGGGTTGAGTGTGTATGTGGGGTTCTATTATAGAGGTTTGGTCAAAGATGTGCACAGGGCCAATATGCGTTAAAGAGTACATGAAAGCAGGGCTTTAGAGCATATCTATAGCCTTGGAGGATTCTCGGAAGTCAACCCATACTGCCCATTTCATGGCAAAGGCCTCGGCAGATCCCTGAGTGTCCGTGTAAAGATCCTCCATTCTCATGATATGGTTGATCTCTTTAAAGAACTCTGTCATGGAAGGAGTGGTAGTGGATCTCCAATGCCTTGAAATTAGTAATCTGGCGACTACCATTAGTTGGGGGGTTATTGATTTTTTGATCGCAGAGGTTCTTCCCGGTAGGAGAGTTAGGAGAGCTGTGGAAATTGACAATGGAAGATCACTACAGTAGAGATGCTTATGAACCAGGAAAACTTTGGACCAGAAGGGTTGGACGAGAGGGCAATCCCACCAAATGTGGCGAAAGGTCCCAAGAGCCTGGGTGCATCTCCAACATGTGGGGGGTGTTTCAAGGTTGTACTTAGCTACTTGGATTGGAGTACGATACCATCTTAGGAAGACTTTGTAGTTCCTCTCCTGGTGGATCGCGGAAATGGAGGTTTTGTGTATAAGGGTGAAAATCTTTTCCCATTGGTCAGCCAGGAGAGGGGACCCCAAGTCCCTGTCCCATGTATCAGTAAGGTTGAGTAGATCCTTTTCACTGGAGGCGCTTATAAGAAGAGAGTACAAAAGAGAAACCTTATGTCGGAGGGAAGAGGTTGATGCGCACATCCTCTCAAATTCTGAAAGTGGTCTATGGATTTGGGATTTAGAAGTGGTCATTTTATGAAACCACACCAGCTGGCTCCAGGACAGCCAGTCCAAGCTGGGCCGCTTATCCGGGTTGCCAATGGTGTTTCCGGAAATGAGTTTACCTTCACTTGTGATGTGTCTTATCTGTTGCCAGTAGTCCCGTGACCAGCCAAGGATAGAGTGAGCCTCTACCCCTGTAGCAAAATCCGGATTGTCGAAAAGAGAGGTAAGTGGGCTATATGGAGAGGAGGGGCTTAATCTTTTGCTAAGAGAGTGCCACATCTTAAGGACAATTTGGGCCCAGAATGTTAGGTCTACAGAGTTTGGTTTATGAGCTGGTGATGTCCAAAGCAGTGCCCTGGGATCTAATGTGGATAAGGAGGTCTCCAGACTGACCCATTGTTTGTCTGTTCTATCCTGGAACCAGCTGAGTATATGGGTAAGTAAGATGGCTTGGTAGTACGCCTTAATATCTGGGAGACCCATTCCACCCCCCACTTTAGGTCTAGTAAGGAGCCTAAATTTGGTTCTGTGGGGCTTATCGTGCCAGATGAATTTTAGTATGAGTGATTGTAGCTTATTTAAAAATAACATGGGTATTCTAATCGGGATTGCCTGCATTACATATAACAATTTTGGGAGAATGTCCATTTTAATGGCATTAATGCGGCCTGTCCAGGACAAGTGTAGCGGGTTCCATTTGTCTAGGTCTTTCGTAATTTGTGATATTAAGGGTGTGTAATTAAGGTTGAACAATTCAGAGGGGTCAGCCGAGATATGTTTTCCTAAGTATCTAAATTTATGGGGTTGCCATTTGAAGGAGAAAGAGTGTTGGAGGCTGGACACAATGGAGGATGGTAATGTGACATTTAACATTTCGGTTTTGGTAATGTTAATTTTAAAATTACTGACATTCCCAAACCGATCAAACTCCTTGAGTAAATTTGGGAGGGCAATCATAGGGTTTGAGATATAAACTAGGAGATCATCTGCGAATAAAGAAATTTTAAAGTGTTTATCATCTTTCTTAATTCCCTGAATGTCTGAGTTTTGTCTCAAAGCAACTGCCAGATGTTCCATGCAGAGAACATAGAGAAGCGGTGAAAGGGGACAGCCCTGTCGTGTTCCATTTGCTATAGGGAAGGCGTCCGACAGGGTCCCGTTTATCTTAATTCTGGCTGAGGGGTTTCTATACAGAGCCATCACCTTGGTCTTAAAGCCAGGACCCAAACCTATCTGCTCTAAACAGGACTCTAGAAAAAGCCAGTGGACACTGTCGAACGCCTTTTCCGCGTCGACTGACATGATGCATAGGGGTTACTTAGATTTCTTAGCATAGTGAATTAGGGAGACAGTTTTAAGAGTATTGTCTCTAGCCTCTCTCCCTGTCACAAAGCCTGTCTGGTCAGTGTGTATAATGGAGGTCAGGATGGGCTTCAGTCTCTCAGACAGAATCTTGGCGTAGAGCTTAAGGTCAACATTAATGAAGGATATTGGGCGATAATTCGCGCAGCTATTGGGGTCTTTATTTGGCTTGGGTATTACGGTTATGTGCGCCATAGAGGTCTGAGGTGTGAAAGTCCTATCTTCATTGATAGAGAGTTAAAGGTTTGCAAGAGTAGGGGGTTAAGGCGGAACAAAATTGTTTATAGAAGGATCCTGGAAGCCCATCGGGCCCGGGGCTTTTGCCATTCTTAAGTGCTCTAATGCAGGATATTAATTCAAAGTCAGATATGTCCAATTCTAGTTCTTTAATCATTTCCTCCGAGATAGTTGGTAGTTTGGTTGCATTAATGTATGATAATATTTTGTCCTTCAGTTTAGCCTGGCTCATATCATGGTATTTACCTTTAATATTATATAGGGCTGTGTAAAAAGTGTGGAATTCATGGGCAATTTCCGAGTTTTTGAATTTGGATTGGCCCTTAGGATTTTTAATTGAAAAAATATTAGAGGCAGCTACACGGGGATGGAGGTAATGTGCCAGTAGGGTGCCACATTTACTGCCTTGAAAGAAGAGTCTACTGTGGAATCTTTCTCTGGCTACTAGGGTTTTCTGGTCAAGTAAAGCTAATAAGGTCTGTCTAGTATTTGAGAGTTCCAGATCTAGGGAAGAAGAGTAGGCAGGTTTGAGGGAGAGCTCGAGGTTGTGAATTCTTGCAAGTAGGTCTGTTATTTGTGTGGCTCTTTCCTTTTTTAATCTTGCACCATGAGATATGAAAACCCCGCGCAAGACGCATTTAAGAGCCTCCCATTTAATGGTTGCTGGGGATTCATCGTTAGCATGGTTTAGCTTAAATTGTTCAATCGTGTCTTTGATAGCTGCAGCGCATTGAGGATCTTTCAAAAGGTTTTCACTGAGCCTCCACTGAAAGTGGCGTCGAGAGTGATCGTTTGTGCAAAATGAGCAAAATATTGGTGCGTGATCAGACCAGAGCCTGTCTCCAATGGAGGTTTCAATGCTTAGATCAAGTAAGGATTGGGAAACGAAGATGTAATCAATACGACTATAGGTTTTGTGGACTGAGGAAAAGAAGGTGTAGTCACGTGTATCCGGATTTAGTGTTCTCCAGGCGTCGACTAGGTGTAATGATGTTAGTTTAGATTTTAGCTTCAAGAGCATTGATTTGTGTAGGGATGGTCTCTGGGAGGAGGAGTCCAATCTTGAGTCAAAACATAGGTTAAAGTCCCCCCCCCCCAGTACCACTTCCCCTTCGGCAAAGGTGGCCAGTCTGGAGAGATAGTTCAGCAAAGCCCCACCTTGATTGAGATTGGGTATATACAAGTTTGCTAAGGTGTATTTACGATTGTCTAACAGGATAGTTAGGAATACAAATCTTCCATTTGGATCTATTAGCTTTCTCTGAACTGTGAGATTAAGATGTTGACAACAAGTTAAATAATCGTACTCAATGCCAAGCAGCTGCAGCTAAAGCTAACAAAATTTTGGGATGCATTAAAAGGGAAATAAAAACTCGAGATGCTAGCATAATATTGCCCCTGTTTAACTCTCTAGTAAGCCCACATCTGGAATATGGAATTCAGTTCTGGGCACCACATTACAAAAAAGATATTGCAGTTTTAGAGCAGGTGCAGAGACGAGCAACAAAATTGATGCGTGGGATGGAAGGTCTCACTTATCGAGAAAGGTTAGATAAACTGGGTTTATTTAGTCTAGAGAAAAGACGCCTTAGAGGGGATCTAATTAACATGTATAAATACATCAGAGGGCAATATAATACCTTGGCGGATGAGCTTTTTGTCCCTAGGCCTTTTCAAAGGACTAGAGGACATGATCTGCGCATGGAGGAAAAAAAGTTTTAACCATTTATTTAGGAAAGGGTTCTTTACAGTAAGAGTGATTAAGATGTGGAATGCATTGCCACAGGAAGTCGTTATGGCAAACTCTATACCTGCATTTAAAGGGGGCTTAGATGCTTTCCTTGCGTTGAAAGACATCCATGGCTACAATTACTAGGTAATGCCTAATGATGTTGATCCAGGGATTTTATCTGATTGCCATCTGGAGTCGGGAAGGAATTTTTCCCTTTAGGGGCTAATTGGACCATGCCTTGTAAGGGTTTTTTCGCCTTCCTCTGGATCAACAGGGATATGTGAGGGAGCAGGCTGGTGTTGTACTTTATACTGATTGAACTCGATGGACGTATGTCTTTTTTCAACCAAAATAACTATGTAACTATATAACTATGTAACTATGTTTGTGGAAGCCAATGGACACACCCTTTGATTTAGTTAAGGGGTTGGTACTATGGTACCATCTGTTGAAGTACCTGGTTCTGAGAGTTGGAATTTCATTTGTTTTGAAGTGGGTTTCCTGAATGAAAGCTATAGAAACTTTTTGTTTGTGGAGGTGGTGTAAAATTTCTGAGCACTTTCCAGGAGAATTAAAGCCTTTAACATTGAATGAGGCTATTTTACACCAGTTCATGTAGGGGTGAGTGAGAGACAAGTAAGCTTACCATATCTCCTGTGCATTGACCAAGAAAGATGAGTAGTTCCAGCGATCTCAAGGTGGCAGCCTTCAAAGGAGAAGAGGAGAGAGGGAGAGTAGGGGAAAAGGAAAGCAGCAAGCAGAGAAGAAAAAACATAACATAAAAGGCTAGCATCAAATGTGCTAGCCAATAGAACATCTAGGTCACCGGTCACACCTGTGGTGCTGAAAACACCAGCAGTGTGAGAGATTTAGTGGAGTGTGGAAGCCAACACCAGTCACAAGAGTCCGACTGGTCCCATAGAAATAACCATTAAAACTATAACTAAATACCAGCATGGATTTGTTAAACAATTCGAAAATGTTACTTATGCCCTCAACTTATTCTGGTATATCAACCTAAGGATGAGTCAGGATGAAAGATATCTGTTGATCGTCCCACCCTAGGATAGGTGCATGTTCAAGAACTGAAGCTTGGGGTGTAGCCCCTGGGTGCCCAAATATAAGTACATCAGCTGAGACATGGTGAGGTCCATGGGCTATGTTAAATAGATGTTTACAAACAGAGCAATTAAGGGATGTGATCTATGGACATTAATTTGCTGTGGCGAAACCCAGTACAAAAAGACAGGGTAAGCAATGTATAAATTATTGATAGTGGGGTCGTGTGAGATGGATCAATGAAGGTGTAGTGTACTAATTAGACTACATTCCGTCACGTGATCCACCTTCAATCCAAATCTGGAAGAGTGGGGATGTGAGATGAGCATCTAGTTTCTCCCCAATGCAGGACCCCGTTTATACCCTATGCTTGTAGTATGCATTGGAGAAAAGGAAAAGCCTCTTAGCATAGTGGTAGAGGAAGCTGCAAAGATTCATAAAGCCGGACTAGCAATAAACAACCTTCTAGTATAAGTGCATGTTCAGACACCTAGTCTTAGGGTGCAGCCTCTGGGCGCCCGGATGTCGAAGGAACTATTTGAGTTACCTTTAATGGGACATGAGGAAGTCCATGAGCTGTCTTACATAATTGCATACACATAGGGCAATTGAGGGATGAGATCAATGGGTGTATTGAATGGCTGTGACAGGACCTCGTGAAGAAACTCGGGGTAAGCCATGCACAGGTTATTGGTGGTGGGACTGTGTGAGCTGGGTCATTGGGAGTATAATATACGGGTTGAACTAAGCTCTGTCACACCAACCACCTCCAATTTAAATCTGAAGGGGTGGGGACGCGAGAGAACATCCATTAACACCCAGAAGCAGCACCCCATTTATATCCTATACTTATAATGCAGACTGGGGAGATGAAGAGACATCTTGGCATATTGGTAAAAAAAACTGAAGAGGGTCATAGAACCTAACTAACCTTAAAAAACATCATCATCTAAACATCATAAACATTCTTCAAACGGTTAGAACATATGCATATGACAACCTGAGACTTCCTGCATAGTGAACATATAAACAAGGATTCAAAAGTGAGGATCACCACATGGAGATCAGGGGACAGTCAGCAGTAGTAATTAAGCTAAAGGACCCACAATATACTGTTGCTGGAACGTGTGAGATAGTTATATAGGTGAGGAGTTTGGGATAAGACCCCTTATATTCACTTCAAAAATAGGGAATAAGGGGTAAGTATCCAGCGTAATTAGTTATAGCTTTGAGGAAAAACAAGCAAAGTTGAACCTTTGGTGAACATATGTATGGCTGTCTTGGGTGCCGGAGCCAGGTAGAACGGCGATGATAGTTATGGAGGAAGTCAATGATTGTTTTAGTTCGTAGGGAAAAGTGTAGTTCTGAAGGGTGATCAAAAACCGTAAAGATAGGGCCATTGGTATGAGTTATTGGGCAGCAGAGAGGGGGAGCAAAAAAATAAGAACAAACACAGCGCACAAATGGTGCCAAAGTACCGTCCCGGGTAGTACTCACATCGTCCGGGGTAGTACTCACATGTATGAGGTCGCCCTCGGGAGGGGGATAGTCAATAAGGCCGAAGCAGTATAGTGAAGAAAGGGAGTTTCTTAAAGGGGTCTCCTTCGATAGCTCTAGTTGGTCTCGCACGATTCTGGACTCTTCTCCAGCGTTCTCGTTGCGGGAGGGCCGATGTTGCTGTTTGGAGTGGCCATTCCGGGATGGTGACTCTCGGCAGGTCAAAAAAGTCTCTCACTTTCTGGAGGTCTTGAGGTGAAGAGAAAGCCTTTGATCTGCCATCTTTGGACATGTAAATCGTGAACGGATAGCCCCAGTGGTAGGTGAGGTCCTTTTCACGCAGCACAGGGAGTAGTGGACGGACAGCTTTCCTCATTTGGAGAGTTAGCCCCGATAGGTCGGGGTAGAGGCGGATTTTGACCCCGTCAAAGTCCACTTCACCTTTCTGGCGCGCAGCCGCCATTATCCTTTCTTTTTCACGGAAGAAATGGACTCTGCATATGATGTCCCTCGGTTTAAGGGGATCAGTGTTGGGTGGGCCAGCGGTCCTGTGAGCTCTGTCAAGTTCAATCTTGTTATCTGCCGGGGCATCTAGAAAGAGGTTAAAGATAGCCTCCGTGGTGGCCATGATGTCTGGAGCACGTGTGGCCTCAGGGACTCCGCGGATTCTAATATTGTTTCTCCTGTGGCGATTTTCTATATCGTCAATCTTAAGGTAGATGGCAGAGATATGGTCTGTGTGCGAGTTGATGGTACTTTGTTGGGTCTCTAAAGTTTTGTCTACCTCTTCTTGCCTCTTTTCGATTGCCTCCACTCGTTGGACTACGTAGCTGAACTCCTGTCGGAATTCAGCCATGTCCTTTCTATGCGATTCCATAATGAGCGTGAGGCAGTTCTCCAGGTCTTGTTTGGTAGGCAGCGATCGGATATACTCATGTAGATCTACCTCCATGTATGAGTCAGCACCCTCTGAAGCTGCGGGAGAAGATGGGTTGCGTATGGGGAGGTTCTGAGGCGCGCTCGTAGAAGACTGCCGTTTTGTGGCGTCCTTGCTGCTGGGGGGCCCATATGGCAGGGAGTCCCGACTCTGCCCGCCGTGAGGGGAGTTCTTCTGGAGTTCTTCAGACTGCCTTTGTGGAGCTATTGGAGAGTTAGCGAAGGTCAGTCTCCCCGACGAGTCAGCGCTGTGGGATGAAGTCGTGGGTGGAGAGTTGCGGCCTTGTCCCCCGCGAGGTGAAGACGCCATATTGTCTCCCTCTTGTTGCTGCAGCCTCCTCTCGAGTGGGCGAAGAAAACGGAGGATATAAGCTGAGCTTGAGCGGGGTTTTTTTAGCAGATTCCCTCTTTCTTCTGCTGCCGCCCATGTGGGGCAGTAAACTGGCTGGTTATGGTTGCTTGATAGGGTTTTAGGAGCCCGGGCAGTGGGAGCTCAAGTGAGACACGTCTTTATCCGGCCATTAGCAAGCCACGCCCCGAAAACCGTTTATTATTTTTTAAATTTTTTATTTTTCATGTAGCGAGACAAAGTCTCATGATAGCCACTGCTCAGCGGCATCCCCCCAGCAGTTCAAAGAACGGGATCTCCTGGAGGGCTTCCCCCGTAGCCATGGCGATGGGCGGGATGACGTCACGACGTCAAAGGGGACTCCGATCCACCCCACAGCGCACTGATTGGCCAGGCAGCGCACGGGGTCTGGCGGGGGGGGCGGCCGCGGCGCGACGAATAGCGGCGGATCGGCGGCGATCGCATTGCACACGCAGCTAGCAAAGTGCTAGCTGCGTGTAGCAAAAAAAAAAAAATTATGCAAATCGGCCCAGCGGGGCCTGACCGGTGCCTTCCGGCGGCATAGCCCGTGCTCAGCACGGGCTTACCACCAGGGAGGTTAATCTAAGCCACGAGGACGTAGATATACATCTTGTTGATGAAGCAGAGCTGTTCAAGATTGGGCTTGCTCCTGTGCACATCTCTGACACTATCTGCTGCAGCACTAATTGGTGAAAGGTAATATATCTTCCCTTAACCAATAAGATTGATTTTTACCATTAAAAGTACTTTGATTTTCTCAGTTCATAGTGAAAGATACACACTGTATTATTATTTCAGAATCAAATATCTTCACCATAAACTGTGACAGGAACATAATCTAAGTTTTGTGATAAACGGTAGAAATAGCCAAACAAAATGTATGTATTTCATCTACAGTGGCACTTTTTATTTTTAAACTGGAGTTGGTAAAACTGAGAAATGTATTTTTTCTATTTTTTTTTTCCCCTTTTTTTCCCATTAAGATGCATAGAAAAAAAAATTGTTTGAGGGAAAAAATGCCATACAATGAAAGCCTAGTTTGCCTTGAAAAAAAAAAGATACATATTTAATTTAAGTGTCATAAGTAGGGATAAAGTTATTGCTGATTGAATAGGGACATAGCTAAAATGTAAAAACTGCTCTGGTCCATAGGGGGGAAATAAGGTCTGGATGCGAAGTGGTTAAGTATTTATATAGCACTGAACTCTATAGCAGCGCTGTACAGAGTATATAGTCTTGTCACTTAACTGTCCTTCAAAGGAGCTCACAATCTAATGTATTGTGTAGTGTGTAGTGTATGTATCAGGGCTGTGGAGTCGGAGTCATAGCAATTTTTGGGTACCTGGAGTCGGGGGAAAAATGCACCGACTCCGACTCCTAATTAATTTAAACTGTAATTAAAATAGAAAATATGATAAAATGTTCTATTTCTCAGACAGGGGCGGCACCAGGGGGGTGCTATTGGGTGCTTAAGCACCCCCTAAATTTGTCCAAGCACCCTATTAGCACCCCCTAAAGAAAAACCAGGTGCTGATTTACATTTTTTTTTTATTTAAATTTTTTTTTGTGGCGCGGCTGGCGCCGCTCTGTTGCTTTAAATTGAGCCGGGCCAGCCCAGCCTGCCTGCCAGTCACTATCCCCTCCCCTGTATCCATTCCCTATAGGCAGCCCAGCCCCAGCCGCGCTGTCCTTGCTGGGTGCGGCCGACGTCGTCAGACGTTCCGTGCGCTGACGTGACATCATTAGGCCATAAAACTGCGCACGCCACGTTTTACAGTGGTGGTGAGGGTGGAGACGAGAGGCGAGCCGAGCTGAGACGAGAGCCGAGCTGAGAGGAGACGCCGGTGACCGGTCGGAGGAATCCAGGATTGTTGTTGTGAGTTACTCTGACTGTGTCCATGTTCAGCGCAGCGCGGGTATCGGGGGGCATTATGTACTCATTTACAGAGTACATAATCATGTCAATGTGTCCTCAGAGGAGCTCACACTCTAATCCTGTCAGTGTAATGTCAATACTATTTATATAGCAGTAACATCTTATCAAGCACTTTACAGAGTACATAGTCAGGTTCTCGGAAGATGTATTTATATAGCACTGGAATATACTCCAGCACTTCACCATGCCCCTCTTTTGATGGCCAGGCACTATTTTGTTGACCACACCCTCTTTTTGGCCACACCCCCAAAAATTGTACAGCACCTGCATAGCACCCCCCCCCAAAAAAAAAATTCCTGGAGCCGCCACTGTTCTCAGATAATAGTCATAAGCAATTTATATATACACATGTACAGTAATAGCTCTGTTTAGTCCACAAAAATGAAATAAACCAATCAAAAAATAGTAACTTGTGCGGCTTCAATAAAACCATCCCCATATTTTTAAAGTCAGATATACATATCTGATTGTGACTGTATATATGATGTGTACACAGGAATCTCATATATATTAAATCACTTCTATGCTGTAAGCATAAAGCCGGATGTATAGCTGTGTCACTAACAGATGGTCAATGAGATGGAAATTCTGTGCTGATGCTGGTTTATGCAAATGTATGCACTCCCTCTGTTCATGAAATCAAATAATTTGATATGTTAAAATTTGGTTTGGTGACTACGAATTAAAGGATACCCGAGACGGATGAAAAGAAAAGTTTTATACATACCTGGGGCTTCCTCCAGCCCCCTTCATACTAATCAGTCCCTCGCTGTCGTCCTCGGCCACCTGGATTTTCTGCTATGAGTCCCGGTAATTCAGCTAGTCAGCGCAGTCCAGCCACGTGCCACTCCTCAGCCAGGAGCTTTCTGCACCTGCGCAATAGTGCTGCGCAGGTGTAGTACGTTCCTGGCAGCGGAGTGTGTGCATGCCACTACGCCCGATTGGCTCAAGTACCTGGACCCATAGCAGAAGATCCAGGTGGTGGAGGAGGACAGCGAGGGACTGATTAGCATGAAGGGGGCTGGAGGAAGCCCCAGGTATGTATAAAACTTTTATCTGTCTCAGGTTTACTTTGTTACACAGTATTACTATACTCCAAATATGCACTCCCCACACAGAGCTGCAGGGAATCCACTGAGAATGTTGTGCACATTGAACACAGAGGTGTTGCCCATCACCTATAAACCTGGTTCAAATTGTACGTGAAGAATGTGTAATAGAGGAAGAATCGCCTTATTCTCCTGCAGAGTACCTGCAGATCACGCTTACATGTACCCACAGTTACATTGCCTAGGGCCTGATAGATGTTCTTTGTTCCTGTCTGTACCTTCTACAAGTACTCTTACCAAGGACTAGTTTTAGTCAATGACTAAAAGTATTAGAGGCAGAAGATCTGCCAGATATCCAGGTAACTGGTATTGTTTAAAAGGGAATAAATATGGAAGCCTCTATATCGCTCTCACTTCAGTTGTCTTTTAAAATTCCTAAGCGTTGGTAGTTAGGAAATGAATTTTATGTTACATGTTAATGAACAAGATTGTAATATACAAATTAGAGGAGTTGGAGTCGAGGAGTTGGTGCAATCCTAACCTGATGCATCAGTCTAGGGTCAATTTTCTTTGTATACTACAGATATTAGGCCTGGGACCCACTACAGGCACTTTGCAGCAATCGCAAAGCACCTACAAGTTTCCACATCACAGAAGTGCAGCGATTTTACCCCCCATTCCTGGAATAATAGTGATTTGTCTACTATAGCCACTGATGCAATTGATCCACTGGTAGTGGGACCATCCCCATAGGGATCCACTGGTGTAGCACTTTGCCGATTGCTGGCAGTCGGCAAAACGCTGCAAAGGCATTCCTACTGGGCCCCAGACTTTAGAAGGATTTCATCTGGAAGGGGCATATTAAATCTATCTAGAAGGTAACGGAGTAGCTCAAAATAAACAAACGAACAAAAAATATAACATGCCTTTCTGAAAAAAAGGTGTAGCATCTTGGTATTGGATTCAACAGCCAGGGTCGGGACGAGGCATAGGCTGGAGAGGCTCCAGCCTCAGGGCGCAGTGTAGGAGGGGGCGCAGAATTCATTCAGCTGTCATTCCTAATTGTATATGAAGCAGAAAGAAATAAGAAAAGGGGATACATAGCAGTGACTGCAAGCCAGATAACTAGATATTAAGGTGTTGGGGAGGTTGTGGGCCCTGTGGCCCTCTTAGTCTAATAGCAATCCGTGTGTGACGGCTGGGGAGGCAGGGATGGAGGGGCGCACTTTGGTGTCTCAGCCTTGGGTGCTGGAGGACCTTGTCCCTGCTCTGTCAACAGCCTATCATAAGAAAACCTTGAAAATACCGAGATAAAACAAACATATAAAGAAGGTAAACAGGGCCGGCCTTAGGTTTCACAGCGCCCTGAGCGTAACCAGATTTTGGTGCCCCCCCCCCCAAATACACACTCAGATCACACACACGCATGCAGATCACACACACATGCAGACCACACACACAAACTCACTCATGCAGATCACACAGACACAGATCACACATACACACATGCAGATCAAATACACACGCAGATCACACACACACACATGCAGACCACACACACAAACACACATGCAGATTACACAGACACAGATCACACACACATGCAGATCAAATGCACACATGCAGATCACACACATGCAGACCACACACACACGGCCTCCCCTCTCGCAGAACGTCCCCCTGGAGTCAAATAAGAGGCGCCTGCTGCACCGCTTCCCACCCTCCAATTAAAATATCTCCCCCTGGCACACAGCTTCCCTCCCTCCAATAAAAGCGTCTTCCCCTCCGCACAGCTTCCCTCCCTCCAATAAAAGCGTATTCCCCTCCCTCTGATTAATGTCCCTTGCTCTAAGCTCCACTCAGTTCCCTTCCCTCCCTCCGATCAGGGCCGGTTCTAGCTACAATGGGGCCCTGGGACAAAAGTAACCTGGGGGCAGCAAATTCACCCCCCAGGGTCCCCAAACTGGCTGTCGAAGTGCCCCCTCTCCAGGCCTTCTGATCCCTGGGCCCACTGCAAAGTTTTTGGCAACACAGCAACTCACTTGTCCCTGTAGATGTGCTGCTCGATTAGTCCGAGCTCTCGTCCTCATCCTCGCAGGGGCGCCTCTTCTCAATGGCCTGAGAAGATGAGTCTAATAAGGATGAAGACATGTAGCAGGGACTAATGAAGCAGTGCCAGTCGGGACAGGCGAGTTATTGCTATGTTGTCAAAAACTTTGCAGGGTGCACAAGTCGGGGGAAGGGCAGCTGAGTGCAATTGTGTGGGCATTATGACTTTCATGTAACACATGCTTTCATAATGAACCTATTACATGAAGGGAAGCCACAATGCTCACCACCACTACATGTAGTGCAGCTGTGGTGTCCCATCCAATGCAAAGAAAGGGGAATGTAAAACAGGAAGAGACTGCAAAGAATTCACAAATAGAGTAATGACAGATTTTACACACCTCCAGGGGAATGCAGGAGATCTGCAGCCAGTCCCTTCTCTGCATGAGGGTCCTGCTCATGTTTGCAGCCTCCTGTACATGTTTTCAGCCTTGTACATGGTGGTCCCTCTGCCCCTACCCCCCTCAGTAACTTAAAGAGAATCTGTATTGTTAAAATCGCACAAAAGTAAACATACCAGTGCGTTAGGGGACATCTCCTATTCCCCTCTGTCACAATTTCGCCGTTCTTAGCCGCATTAAAAGTGGTTAAAAACAGTTTTAAAAAGTTTGTTTATAAACAAACAAAATGGCCACCAAAACAGGAAGTAGGTTGATGTACAGTATGTCCACACATAGAAAATACATCCATACACAAGCAGGCTGTATACAGCCTTCCTTTTTAATCTCAAGAGATCATTTGTGTGTTTCTTTCCCCCTGCAGCTATCTTCCACTGAAGTGTCAGGCTTTTTCTTCCTGCAGAGTGCAGACAGCTCTTCCTGTATGTATTCCTCAGTATGTGAAAGCCCAGCCAGCTCAGAGGAGGATTTATCCAGCTTGTAAAAGATAATAGAGCAGAGAGAACCTGCCATAATCTAAATAACACACAGGCAGTGTGCAGAGAGGGGCCTGGAGGGGGGAGATGCATCACAGAACCACAACACTGAAGAACTTGGCAGCCTTCCAGACACAGGCTGACAAGTCTGACAAGAGAGAGATAAGTTGACTTATTACAGAGATGGTGATAGTAGAACGTCCTGCAGTAAGCCAGAACACATTAGAATAGCTTTTGGAACTTGTAGGATGATAAAAAACAGGATGCAATTTTTGTTACGGAGTCTCTTTAACTATTCCCATCTTGAAGGCAGCTCTCTCTCTCTCTTCGTTCCTCAGTCCGTCCAACCCCCATCCCCCCTTCCTGCTGCTGGGGTGTGTGTGTGTGTGTGTGTAAGAGGAGGGGGCCATGGTCACTGATAGTTAGCTGATTAATTAAGGAAGAGTAAAAGTTCCCAGCATGAATTACAGTGACACAGGCAGCTCTCTCTTCCTTCTCCATACACCCCTCCCCTACCCAAGCGTGCAGTGAGAAAGTACAGCAGGCCAGCAGTATCTCTTACCGTGGATGCAGCTGCCAAGGACTTCACACTCCGTCTGCTTCCTACTACAGCACGGCACCTTCTTCCTGATATTACATAATGTGCCTGCTGTGCTCTCAAGGAGAGAACCATGGCTGGATCAGGTCGGGTCGGGAGGCAGGACTGAGAGCGGCAATGCTGCAAAATAAACTGATACACTATGTTCCCCTGCCTGTGCCTGCTGCTGCCCGTCTCCTACGTCACACATGCGCTGAGGCTGTATTACTCCGCGGCTGGGGAGAGATTGCCCACACCGGTTTCTACATTGGAGGGAGGGAAGGGAACTGAGAGAAGCTCAGAGCGGGGGACATTCAGAGGGAAGCAGTGCGGCGGGGAAGACCCTTTTATCGGAGGGAGGGAAGCGATGCAGTAGATGCCTTATGTGACTCCAGGGGGAAGTGCGCCCCCCTGGAAGCCGGCGCCCTGAGCGACCGCTCAGGTCGCTCAGGTCAAAGGCCGGCCATGAAGGTAAATAGTAATTTGGGGAAAGAGTCTGGGAAAATACTAAAATTGCTTCTTTAGTTTCAGAGTTCAGAATCAGAATCAGCTTTATTCGCCAAGTACGCGGAATGACGTACCCGGAATTGTTTTTGGTACACATGGCATGGCAGTCGAACATATACAAACATAGCAAACATATATAACATAGCATGTACTGCATCACAAATAACATAACACACATGGAGTGAGCCTAAGGAACGTGCATTCAGGGCCAAGGGCCAGGGGATGGCTGAACTGGTCATGGGGGGCTCGAGGTTGAGTTCAGAAGGTGTACCGCCTGAGGGAAGAAAGTATTCCAGCGTCTGGTGGTTCTGGATGGGATGGCTCTGAAACGGCGGCCCAGTGGGAGAAGCTTGAAGAAGCGGTTGCCGGGGTGGGAGGGGTCTTGCGAGATCTTGATGGCTCTTGTCCTCATTCTGGTAGTGTGGAGAAGATCAAGGGGTGGCAGGGGCACTCCGATGATCTTTTCCGCGGTGCTGATTACTCTATTCAGTTTGTACTTGTCCCTGGCAGATGCTCCTGCATGCCAGACGATGAGGGAGGAGCACAGGATGGATTCCACGGTAGTCGTGTAGAAGTTCTTAAGCAGTTCACGCGGGATACCGAATTTTTTCAGCTGGCGCAAGAAGAATAGCCGCTGCTGTGCCTTCTTCTGGATTTTGGTGGTGTTCTCCCCCCCCCATCTTAGGTCATTAGTAATGGATGCGCCGAGGAATCTAACGCACGGAACCCTGGTGACCTCGGTCTCCCCAATGTGGACTGGGAGGATGGGGGGCGGGCGCTTCCTATAGTCCACAATCAGTTCAACAGTCTTTGCCGCATTGAGGACGAGATTGTGGTCTTTGCACCAGTTGCAGATCCTGTCTATCTCATAACGATAGGCATGCTCGCTATTCCTGCTGATGAGGCCGATGATTGTTGTGTCATCTGCGAATTTAATGATCTTGAAAGAGTCATCGGTTGAGGTGCAGTGTTGGTGTATAATGAGAACAGGAGCAGGGACAAAATACACCCTTGCGGTGCTCCTGTGTTAGTTGTTCGCTCGCTGGAGTAGCACTTGCCAAGCTTAACCTTCTGCGATCTGTTTGAAAGGAAGTCTCTAATCCACCTGCAGAGGTAGGGGGCTACGCTCAGCTGCGCAAGGTTGGCAAGCAGGATGTCTGGGCAGATGGTATTGAACGCGGAACTGAAGTCCAGGAACAGGAGCCTAGCATAAGAGTCAGGTCTATCGAGGTGCTCCGTGATGTGTGCCAGACTGATGTTGATGGCATCCTCTACCGACCTATTGGCCCTGTAGGCAAATTGATGTGGGTCCAGGAGGGCGTTCGTGGATAGCTTCAGCGAGGCAAGAATGAGCCGCTCAAAGATCTTCATGATGGTGGGGGTTAGGGCTACTGGTCTGAAATTATTGTGATCCGTGTTCCCCGGTTTTTTGGGGACTGGGATGATAGTGGATCTCTTAAAGCAGGAGGGGACCTTGCCTTCTGTTAGAGACCTGTTGAAGATGGAGGTGAGGACAGGAGCTAGCTGGACTGCACACGTTCTCAGACAGATTGATGACACGCCGTCCGGGCCTGAAGCTTTCCTGGGGTTGAGTTTGCGCAGGTGACGTAGCACCTCCACTTCTTGGACTGCCTCTGAAGCTGCGGGACCACTGTCCTCTAATTAGGTGGAGGGGAGTGCGCCTCTCCAGCCATGGCCCCGGAGTCTCCAGGCTGCTTGGGACTTT
This sequence comes from Hyperolius riggenbachi, assembly GCF_040937935.1. NCBI lineage: Eukaryota > Metazoa > Chordata > Amphibia > Anura > Hyperoliidae > Hyperolius > Hyperolius riggenbachi. The sequence goes on from NC_090651.1 coordinate 252,706,992, forward strand.
GCTCAAACCTGCAATAGAAGTCATTGGGCTCAATTCTGGTAGCATTTAGTAAATAATTACCTCATGAAATTGGGTTTACCTCATGAGGGAAATCAACTTTTGAATTCTGGTAGTTTAAGTAAAGTTTTACCTCATCTAATTTCATGAGGTAATTCATGTGGTAATTTTCTACTAAAAATGTGTGGTATCTAGTAGTGAAATACCTCACACTTGAAATCTGAAGTGAAATAAGGTGCGTGTTTGCATGTCTTTTACCTCACATAATTAGACCTACCTTTACCACATGATAAATGCAGTGCTGCGACAGAATTGTGATATCTATGGAGCCTTTTCAGCTTGTTCTGTGTTCAGGGCCCCCATATTTTGCTTAAATGAATCCCCCCCCAGCTTCCTTTTTGTTTTAAAAAAGAAAAAGTGCTCCAAACCCTGCACAATCACTCATCTGCCACCCCCCTCAACATTGCCATTCCCCAACCTCTGGTTGGAAAAAAAGTAAAAATGCTCCAACCCACAGCCTCTATTTTTTTAAAAAAAATAAGTAAAACTGCAGCAAACACCGTTTCCCCCCCCCCCCCCTTCCTCCTCTAGTTAAAAGTGCTCCGAGCCTCCCCCTCCCAGCAGCCTCTAAAAGTAAAAGTGCTGTAACCCCCCCCCCCCCCTCCAGACCCCCAGCCTCTAAAAGTAAAAGTACTCACACCCCCAGTCTCTAAAAGTGCTTACCCCTCCCCCAGCCTCTAAAAGTGCTCCGACCCCCCCTCCCCCCAGCCTCTAAAAGTGCTCCTGCCCCCCCCCCCCCAGCCTCTAAAGGTAAATGAGCTGGACTTTTTTTTTTACTTTTTTTTTTATATAATGGATGCCTATAAATTTACTTTTCATAGGTTGCTACATAATCAAATACACCTTCCTTAAAAAAAAAAAAAAAAAAAGAAAAACACATCTTCCAAAGACTATCCTAACTTATGGAAGACAATTAAAGACTATTACTTATTTGCTGCAGACTTACCACTGAAATACCTCATGTTTTACCTCACTCTATGCATTTACCTCATGTTTTACCTCATGTTTTACCTCATGTTTTACCTCATGTTCGGAAATGGAGAAAAATCTTTCAGAATTGATAAAAGAAGAGGAAAATACCTCATGAGGTATTTTACCTACAAAAAAAAATTTACCTCACATAGCTACCAGAATTGAGCCCATTGAGTTCGTCAGCCAGCTGGGTGCTAGGTGGTGTTTGCTGGGGGGGGGGGGGGCTTGAAGTTTGTAACTGCCCTCAAGCCTTTCCAGACCTCACGTGAGTTGTTGGACTGAAGGCTTAGCCTCAGCTTGTCCGAGTAGGCTTTCTTTGCATGCTTCAGTTCACGTTTTAGGGCATTCCTGGCCGCTCTGAACTCTTCAAGGGAGCCAGACTTGTGCGCTACCTCCTTCAGTTTCCTGAGCTGGCGCAGCTTGCTGCTAAACCAAGGCTTATTGTTGGGGTACACCTTGAAGGTCTTGGTTGGGATGCATGTGTCCTCACAGAAGCTGATATAGGAGGTGATGTTCTCAGTCCATTCCTCCAGGGTGGGGGCCGCCAGGGCTGTCCAGTCCGTGCAATCAAAGCATGCCTGGAGCTCCCGCTTAGCCTCCTCAGACCACCTTTTGGATGACCGGATGGCAGGCTTGACGGTGTCTAGGTGTCTCCTGTAGGTGGGGATCAGGTGAATTAGGCAATGGTCGGAGTTCCCCAGGGCTGCACCTTGAGCAGCCTTGTACGCATTCTTGTGGACAGTGTAACAGTGGTCGAGGGTCCGGTCGTTCCTGGTGGGGCAGGTCACATGCTGCTTGTACTGAGGCAGTTCTAGGTTCAGTTTAGCATTGTTGAAGTCCCCCAGTATGATGAGGAGGGCCCCTGGGAGGAGGGTTTCGCACCTAGAGATGCAGTTGCTCAGGATATGTAGGGCCTGCTTGGTGTTTGCGTCAGGGGGGATGTAGACTCCGACGAGAACAAAGGATGTGATCTCTCTGGGCGAGTACTGTGGCCTGCAATTGATTGCTAGGATCTCGGCATCAGGGGAACAGTTAGTGCAGAGGATGGTGGTGTCGGTGCACCAGGCGGAGTTTATGTAGAAGCATATCCCACCTTCTCGCTTTTTCCCGGAGAGGGTGGGATCACGGTCGGCACGGTGGAGGTTGTAGCCTGGCACCTGTAGGTGGTTATCGGGAATGCCATCGTTCAGCCAGGTCTTTGTGAAGCAGAGAACTGGGGTGTTCCTGCTGCTCGCCGGTTTGCTGTCGAGAAGTAGGAGCAGCTCGTCCACCTTGTTAGTGAGAGAACAGACGTTCCCAAGAAGGATAGCAGGGATGGGGGAGCGGAGACCCTTCTTCTTTAGACGCACAAGGGCACCTGCTCTACATCCCCTGTGGCGCCGTTTCTTCGGGGCACTGTGGCCGCTGACCATCAGGTGGTTGATGTGGGAGTAGACAATGTCCCGCAGTTGGTCGAAGAGTTTGCTGCGCACTCTGGACTCCCAATGGAGTAGGTCCTCCCTGGGCAGGGTGAAAGGGTGTGGAGGTGCGGGGGAGTTTGTCTGCATTCCTCCCCTGCCCGGGGGCAGTGGCATAGTACTGCAGGCCATGTTTGATCCCCTTGGTGGAGCTAGCTTCCCGAGGGCAGTGGTGTGCCGTAGGGGCTGTACCGAGTGGCGGACCAGTACCGGCGATGGCGAGTGCAGAGTGGCACAGCGAACCTGCTCTGTACAGCAGTTCCTGCTCCGAGCAGTAGCTGTGGACGCAGGGCAGATGCACTTCTAGGGCAGGTGCGGCAGAGGTGGTAGCAGGGCAGATGCAGCAGAGGTGGTTGCAGAACAGCAGGGGCAGAGGGAGTTGTCTGTGACACGAGTGGGGCTAGGGCTGCGATTTTGCCTTGGGGATTGCTAGCTGACTACTCCAGCAAAGGGTGGTGGAGGGCCGTGTAAGACAGCTATCCTGTCTGAGAGCGGAGGCTACAGGAAATGCAGGCTAGGTGGAACCAGGCAGAGGCAGAGATCTGAACCTACCGGCAGCAGGGAGCGCCCAGTTCAGCAGCAGCGGGTAGGAACCAGGCGGGCTGCAGGAGACCAGAGTGTCGGAGAGCCAGGGGCCAAGTATCCACAGCGGCCAGGATCCACCTCGGCAGCGGACGGCAGGAGATGCAGCGGCAGCTGGGGACCCGTGTGTGGAGTAGCTGTGGCCAGAGACAGAGTAGCGGCGGCGGTCGGGATCAGAGGTGGATGCATCGGCGTAAGGGATCCATCGGCAGCTGCAGGAAAGTCTAGTGTGGCGGCGGCCTCTGCCCGGAGTGTCGGCGGCTGCAGTGTCGGCGGGCGTCCGCCGGAGCGTGACCAGAGAGTCGGCGGCTGCAGTGTCGGGGGCCTAATGGCGGCGGCCAGGATCAGCTACGGGCCTGGGCCGGCATGGCTGCATCAGGAGCTGGATCGGAGCAGCAGGGTCTTTAGCAGCAGCGGCGGCTGCAGGAGCGGGACCAGAGTGTCGGCAGGAGCCGGGGGCCTTAATGGCGGCGGCCGGAATCAGCTTCAGGCCTGGACCAGCGTGGCAGCATCAGGAGCAGGCTCCGAGCAGCAGGACCGGAGTGGTAGCGGGAGCCAGAAGGAGTAGCCGCAGGATCTAGCACACCCGGTGAGTGGAGACTCTCCCGACACCCTTCCCTTGCTGGAGGTACCCTCCTGTAGTAGGTAGATAGCTAAAATCTAGCAAAAAACGTACAAAAACTAACAGAAAATAACAAAAACTAACAGAAGTGTCAGGAGCCATGTGACCGAGGCGCCCGCTCAGGCGCCATCTTTGGTCTTCAGTTTTTGTTTGAATAGCAAAAGAAACATACAGTATGGCAATATATATATACACATGAATAGATAAAAATAAGTATATTCTGCAACTGTAATGTAGTTGTAGATGAGAAACGGCCTAAGGACTACCTTATTGAATTTTTCTATTGAAGCTTTACTCCTTTTTCAGGTGGACAACTAAACTACACATCTATCGAGCAGTTCAGTTTCCCATCTGCCTCAACAGGTGGAATTCGGGCACAATTTGAATGCAGCCGAATGGCAGCGGTAGTAACACCGTGCGCATCAAGTGCTGACACGCATTGGCGTTGTCCGGCGGCAGTGCACGTCGCATCTGAGCACGGTTGAGGAAGCCAGTCTTTCCAGCGACATGTGTCAGGCTTAGAGGGTGGCTGCGGCGTGTTGGCGCAGGGCAGCGTGCAGATAGTATGGTGGTTTGATTTGTTGCTTTACCCATTGCTCAGATCTGTATTTGACATGAACTGACTGGGAGCGCTTGTCAGGATTACATATGGTTGTGCATCATAGATGTTTATATACTGGCATTTACTTGTCCAGATTGCACTCTGCAACTTATCAGGATTAGCTCACTGTTTTTATTTTACGATTGTATATGTATTAGGTTATTGTGGATTATTGCACGTAGCACTTTGTGAACTTGTACCCACCCAATTATAATATATATATATATATATATATATATATATATATATATATATATATATATGTAGTTTTGTCCTATCTTATTTTAGTATCAATAATAAAATACAATGCATTTTCATTCATTTGGTTGATTGCGAGAGCTTTTTCCTTTGAGGTGTCCATGGGGGGGCTGCCTGTCTAGTGCTGGTATCATAGCTACCAACTGTCCCGCTTTTGGAGGGACAGTCCCTCTTTGGGAGCCCTGTCCCTTTGTCTTCCTCATTTGTCCCTCTTTCTATGTAAATATACATATTTTTCTACTAAAAAATGTGTTTGATTGACTCTAAACTTTATTCCCATCCTTTAAATTGATATTTTAAAATGTTAATATGAAGGAAAATAAACCAGGATAGAAAGGACCAGTGTGATTTGAATTCTAAAACAACATATTTTTCTTATGAAATCTTTATGGTATGCATGACTAGCGGCATGATGGGGGCGTGATCAGGGGTGTGGCAGGGGCATGGCTTAAGTGTCCCCCTTTCTCATCTCAGAAAGTTGGGAGGTATGCTGGTATGGAGCACTACAAAGTGTCTGGGCGGTGCAGGAGAGCACCGCCTGTCATCTTCTTACCTGAAAGAGGCCTAACATAGAACAAGTAAACAGGTAAAAGTATCATCCAGGCTGCACAGACATGTAGACAGAGGAGCAGACTATCTATACCTGCACTAACTGGTGAAAACTATGCTTCCAGTGCAAGCTGCTGTGTGATTATGGCACTAAGTATAGTAAACTATTTGGCTTAATCACTTAGGGCTTAATTCAGAAAAGGGTGCTAAGTGTTAGCACGCCAGTGAAAAGCCACTTTGCATGTGTTAACATGCTTTGCACGTGCTAAGTAGTTAGCACATGCAAACTACTTAGCAGCGTAGTTAGCACATGTAAACTACTTAGCACCCTAGTTTTTAAAAAAAAAAAAATCAGTGTTTATTCAACAAAGAAAAGGAACATATGACAGAATATGCAGTGCAGCAGTGCGCCTCCTAACTTTTCCAACAGTAGCTTCAGCATCAATTATCACTGTGGAAGATGAGAGGTATTGTTAACAATAATATAATGATCATCACATAATATAGAGCTCAGATTGAATTTTAATTTCCAAATATTCTAGCTTTTACAAGATCATAATTAGCAAGACTAGGGGTATCTAACCATGGAGCTTAGCACCCAGTTAGCACAGTGCTAAGTAGTAGCTTGCATGTCCTAACTATGGTGCTAAGTAGTTTGCATGTGCTAACTACAGTGCTAAGTTTGCATATGCTAACTACGGTGCTAAGTAGTTTGTATGTGCTAACTACTTAGCACCCTAGTTAGCACGCCCAAAGCCTTTAGGCGTGCTAACTGGGTTAGCACCGTTTACTGAATCAAGCCCTTAGACTTTACTCTAAAGAGATTCTCCTGTATTACCTGCTGCAGTGCTAGAACATGTGCTGAAACATCATTAGCTGACAGTGGTTGGCTTTTTTTTCTCACCAAACCACAGCGCATAACTAAGGTTTAGGTCATGCTTATATGTGTAGTTTTCATTACAACAAGCAAGTTGTAATAGTTCGGATCAGGTCATGGTAGACATGAATGTTGCACTGCACTTTAATGTGATGCACATGTCTTCAGCTGTAGGGTCTGCTGCCGGCGTGGACCAGAGGCATGCCATTCAGCATTCCACTGTTCATAAAAATGTGTGGAACCCAAGAATACTTGCACTTAATAGTGGAACCATCCATGAAAGTTCCATGAACTATAAAATACTGGAAGTGGAGTTGCAATGAAAACAGATATATCCTCAAACTGCTATCTTAAAGTAAATGCTGAGCTTTTTTTTTTTTTTTTTTTTTTTTAATTATATATATTTAATACTGCACCATTAAGGGACCCACGCGGCGCTGTCCCGATGTATGGTCAGTGGAAGCACCCCTACACCTGAAATTTGCTTCACAAAAGTAATCAACCATTTCAGTCAAATATGGCTGGATTAGTAAGAGGCAGAGGTGATTCCTACAGCTCTGCCTCTTGTCCATCTACGTCAGCCCCTTTCTCCACCCATCAAAGCCGCACTCAGCTGGCTCCTTTCACTTTGTGAAAGTGAGAATGCGTGTGTGTGCGCGCACACACACAGACCCACAATCTACCGAGCGCATGCTCCTCGAGCTTTGTGGGAGAGCAACCTGGCAAACCAGCGCATGTAGTTTTGAGATGACCTGGAAGTGAAGGAAAGAACGCGGCCATCTTTGCCATCATAGGCCTGATCTTTCAGCTTAAAAATAACGGTAATCAGAGGCAGTGGAGTTGTGGTACCAATGGCAACATTGTGAGAGTAAAAAGCATAAGCATGACTATGGAGTGTTTTTTTTTATTTTTTTATGTGGTTGACAATGGGTTTAAATAGGAACTGGTAAGAACATAGCAGACGTGCAGAAGAGCCTATAAGAAAAGGCTCTTTCTAAATGTTTGTTTCATCAGTTGTACACTATGTTAGAATTCAGGGCAGTGGACATACAGTTGTGTGAGCAGGCTCCATGTTATATGTAGTAGGTGGCGAGTAGGGAGCAGATGGCAGCCAATGATATTAATGAGGATTCAGGATGTGTATTTTCACTGCAGCTGGCAAAAGTGTGGAGTATAAGTCTAGTACAAGTGGGGAAATACCAAATTCATTCAGCACCATGAGAATAACGGACTTAAGCTAGAGCATAATGTGGTGGTCAAAGATTCATGAACTTAGGACAGGCAACAGCACAATGGGGGGTCAACATTGTGAGAAATGTTCCCATCCAAAGATCTTGCTTAATCAATTGTAATTCCTGTGCCTGTAAGTCAGGACAATGCTGAAAGTCATCTCAAATCAAATGCTAGATGTATTGAAAAGCTACTAGTTTTGCTTACAAATGAAAATAAAAATCTTGCAATTTTTCAGTCTGAGAGGATTCAAATCCAATTCCTAGTCCTAAAAACAATACCTGCCTTTTAAACAATACCAGTTGCCTGGCAGTCCTGCTGGTCGTTTTAGTCAGTGGGGTGTAAATCACACACCTGAAACACGCATGCAGCTAATCTTGTCATAGACATCTGATCTGTATGCTTGTCCAGGATCTATGGCTTAAAGTATTAGAGGCAGAAGGTCAGCAGGACAGCCAGGCAATGTGCATTATTTAAAAGGAGATTAACATGTCTGCCTCCATATCCCTCTCACCTTGTGTTCCCTTTAAAGGACAACTCCTGGGGAAAAAAAAAAAAAAAAAAACCCTGTTGGAAATGCTGACCTTGCCAGGTCAGCATCGCCTGCGCTCCCCGTGGTAGTTTTGCACCTGTGCACAACACTACAGGCCACGGGAGGGCAATACAGAGCGGTGCGGCCACGCAGGTGCAGAAGAGCTGCGGCGAGGGACATATCGGCTGCCAGGGCCTGGAGGTAGCCCCAGGTAAGTAGATCTTGCTTTTTTATTTTTCCTCGGACCTGTCCTTTAAGCATTGCTCTACTCACCTTCTGTGGAGTTTAAAATCCATCCGAATGCAAAGAACTGATTTTGTGAACTCAAACATTATCTAAAATAGTAGTTAATATAATAAAAAAAAATTATCCATATTTCACATTAATTGCTGTACATTTTATTTCTACTAAAACGTATTTTCATAGACATGTATGTTAAACTTAGAAACAAACATCATCAACACCATAGCAACAAGTTCTAAGAAAATATCTCATAAATTCCACGCTGCAAGTTCTACATCTCACATTTATCAAATTTCCAATGGAAACAATGACATTAAAGTGGGATTAAAGGAAACAGAGGCGAGAATGAAGTAGAGGCTGCCATATTTATTTTGTTTTAAACTTTGTAAGTTACTCGGTTCTCCCCCTGATCCTGGGTCTCTAATTCTTTCAACCGTAGACCCTGAACAAGCATGAATATATTAGGTACTCTCACTGAAGTCTGACTTACTGATTAGCCACATGCTTGTTTTAGGGTTGTACCTCAGACACTACTGATGCCAGAAGATCAACAGGACTGCCAGGCAACTGGTATTGCTTAAAAGGAAATAAATAGGATATCCTTCATATCATTCTCACCTTAGGTTCACTTTAAAGTGACTCTAACAAAAATTACAACGTTTTTTCTACCATCCTACAAGTTCCTAAACCTATTCTAATCTGTTCTGGCTCACTGCAGCACTTTGTACTATCACGGTCTCTGTAATAAATCAATGTATCTTTCCCCTGTCAGACTTGTCGGCCTGTGTCTGGAAGGCTGCCAACTCTTCCGTGCAGATCTGTTCCTCTATGCACACTCCAGTGTGTGTTTTATTTACATAAGCCAGCAGCTTCTCTGCTATCTTATCAGTGATTAGAAGAGAGCTGGATAAAAATCCTCCTCTGTTAGGCTGTGAAAGTAGCTGGCTGACACATACTGAGGAATTACAAACACAGGCACAGGCAGAGCTGTCTGCAGGAAGCCTGTAATGTTCAGTGCATGAGAGAAGAAGGGGACAGAAGGTAAACACACAAATGAGCTTTTGAGATTCAAAAGGAAAGCTGTATACAGCCTGCTTGTGTATGGATGTATTTTCTATGTGTGGACATATTGTACATCAATCTACTTCCTGTTTTGATGGCCATTTTGTTTGTTTATAAACAAACTTTTTAAAACTGTTTTTGACTACTTTTAATGCGGCGGGGAGCAGCGAAATTGTGACAGAGGGTAATAGGAGATGTCCCCTAACACACTGGTATGTTTACTTTTGTGCGATTTTAACAATACAGATTCTCTTTAAACTCCCTGAACTAAAATGTAAGTACCTACTCTAAAGGTGCATACAGGGTTGTGGAGATGGAGTCAACTAGTCATTTTTGGGTACCTGGAGATGGAGGTTTCATAAAATGAGTCAGCGGATGATTTTTGTACAAACTCCATAAACCTCAATTGGGCAATTTTACCACTTACATGAAGTATGAGAGTCTACCTCTACAATCTGTTCCATGGAAGAGGTAAGATTAGCCTATCAAGATTGGATGTATGTACCCACCTTCAAGGTACATGAAAGAACATTTGAAAGCATTCACTATGTGTAAAAAAAAAAAAAGTTTACTTTCAATACAGAGATCAGTAAAAGCTTGTACTGCTCTACTAACTGGCAAATAATTGCTGGCTAGGATAAGCTCTCGGCTTGGTCTTTTTCACTCTGCTCCCCCCTCCCCAATAAATAGACATGACGCTGTGGAAATGTCTGGCTCACTTCATCAGAGGAAAAGAGGGGATGCAGAGTGAACAGAACAGGCAGAGAGCTTTTAGCCTGCAATGATTACATTTGTCTATTAGCAGAGCAGTACAAACTTCTACTGCTAACAGCATTCAAAGTAATGTATTTTCTGCCGTACAAGACACACTATTTTCTCCCCAATATATGGGGAGAAAAAGTCCCAGCATCTTATATGGCAAAGACCGGGAATCCCGACTTGCGAACCCCCGCGATACAAATAGCTGACCCACCGCCACGTCGGAGATTCCCTGCATATGTCCCGCAGCCCCCACATGTCTCCGCTTCCTCCCAGTCTCCTGCTCCTCCCGTGTGTGTATCAGCAGCTGGCTTACATAATACATGGCGCCCGCTGGGATTGCAGACCTTCTTCTCTGCACTTCTCCCTCTACTGTTGGGTTGTGCTGATGACGCAATCAACACAAGCCATTCACTAGAGTGAGCTGTGGGGAAGAGAAGGAGGTCCAATCCACGTGGGCACCATGTATTAGGTAATCCAGCTGCCGCTACACACAAGGGAGCAGGAGACAGGGGGAGGAACGTGGTGGGAACTGGCACTTTGTGGACATTAGGGGACACACACAGGGACACAGAAGAGGACACATGGGGGAGACATAGGGGATACAAAAGGCCACTGGAGGATACAGGAAGACACATGGGGACACATGGAGGGAGACGACATGTACAAGACACTGCTGGAACATGGACGCATCAGGTTTAGTATATCTTTTCCCCCTGGTTTTTGCCCTCTAAACCTAGACGTGTCTTATACGGTAAATGTTTTTACACATAGGGAATGCTTTCAAATGTTCTTTTATGTACCTAGTAGTAGTTCAGTAGTCATTTGCAGCAAGTATTCCTCCTCAGAGGGACACAGTAATCCACACCTGTACGTTCCTTTTTCACTGCTTAAATTTTGGTGCAGTAAATCAAATAACAGAATATCAGTAGATATAAAATGGACAGTGGAGGGAAAAAAAAAAGTCTTAATTTCCAGTGCCAGAACTTTACAAAAATACTGACACTAATCTCTTTTATACCTGGATCCCACAAGAGCGGCACTCCCAATTATGAAAATCAGCTGTTTCAGTAATTGCAGATTACTGGAATCACAGCTGTTGCAGTAATTGCAGATTATGGGAATCACCGCTGTTTCAGAAATGCCAAAGTAGCGTGATTTTCAGCAGGATTCCCGGAGCGCCCGGGATTTTGCCCATGATTGCCTTGAATCGCAGAAATAGCACAGGACCCATGATTGCAATTTGGGGTAACCCAATTCTGAACTGAGGTTCATCCAACCAATTCCCCCCCCCAAAAAAAGTTAACCCACACTATCTTCACAGCAAACCTCTCACCCTCTTCACACCAAACGCTACGAGGAGAATCATTGCAATAAAAATGGCTGCTGTAGCTTGACTGTTTGAAAGACTTCACTTCTTGAAGAGCTGTTCCATTGGTCAGTTACTGTAATAAATCCAGTCAAGAATGTTGGGTGAAGCAGTATTGGGGCCAAATGTAATTTTCCACTGTAAAAACTGGTATCTACATTGAGAGAATGGTAAGATTGAAGGCTCCCCTTCCCAATGGCTGCAGCCATCACTATGTATAAAAAGTAAGGAATTCACAATTTTCCTTTCAGAGCGGTTTACTTTAAAGTTACATTTATATAAGGGGTAAGAACACACTGGATGGGATAAATGCTTGGCAAGGCCAGAAATATAAAACATGTACACTGTACTAAGAAAAGTAGAATAGGGCTCAAATAATGTTATTTATTTAGGATGTGTGGAAGTGGGACATAGAATGGATACACTTTATTTGTGGTCATGTAAAATGGAGAGCTTCTCTGAGCTATTTAACCCAACTTGGGTCAGCTACAGCGCTGTTTTCTGAAGCACTCATCTCAACCTGTTTCTCACGGTTTTTTGCTTGTTTAAGGTTTTACTGCCAAGAAGTTCAAATAGTCATTAGCTCTGCTCTATTTCATCATTTCAAATACAGAGTGTAATTTATAAACTGCAAATATTAGAGAATGATGCAATGTTATAGAGAAAAGATATAACTGAAAATAAAAATATGAGACTCTTTTCTTTACTACTAATGTTCTATTAATTATCCATACTACACATACAATTAATTATAAGTTGTTGGTTTTTTTTGCTTCAGTGTCACTTTTAACAGCCAACAGTCATTGTGCAGTCTGGCTGTAATCAGCTTAAAGAGGAACTGTAACGACAAAACGGCCCCTGGGGGGTACTCACCTCGGGTGGGGGAAGCCTCAGGATCCTAATGAGGCTTCCCACGCTGTCCTGCGTCCCTCAGGGGTCTCGCTGTAGCCCTCCGTGCAGCGGTGACGCAATATTTACCTTCCTGGCTCCTGCGCAGGCGCTCTGATGCCTCTCGGAGCCGAAGTAGGCGGAAATACCCGATCGCCGTCGGGTCTGCTCTACTGCGCAGGCGCAAGTTTCCGGCGCCTGCGCAGTAGAGCGGACCAGACGGAGATCGGGTATTTCCGTCTATTTCCGTGCCGAAAGTCGCCACAGCGCCCCCGCTGGAGCCAGCAAAGGTAAATATTGAACTGACAGTCGGCTCTGTCGCCGGCTGTTCGGAGGGCTGCGGCAAGACCCCCGTGGGACAGAGGACGGCGTGGGAAGCCTCATTAGGATCCGGAGGCTTCCCCCACCCGAGGTGAGTACCCCCCAGGGGAGGTTTTTGTTGTTACAGAGTCTCTTTAAAGTTAGGCTTGGGGCAAAGAGTATCAATAGCACCAAATGTAGCATCACTTCTGGTGATGCAGATGTGAGCGGCTTTACTTTGTATGTACTAAGCCTAAGGCACCTGTATAGTTTATTTTTTTAGAGAAATTCTGTACAGAGACTGCATTAGCAACACTGCAGGTGAGGCTATTTACTACTTCCCTGGAGCACTTGTAAAATAAAAGTGCTCTCTACGGCTTCATTCCATTATAGATGCACTGCATTGAAAGTGATAAGGTTGCACATTATGTAGGTCTTGTCCCCAGTTTTTTTTATATAGTTTTACAGTTAAAATACCTCTATCCACAAAACGGACATTGGATAGAATGGGATGGAAGCATTGGTTAAACCAACTGATTATATTTCTATCCTTTGGGGACACCAATAGTGCAAGGATGTCTGACCACAGGCATTCTTGGCCTTGCTATCTCACACCACAAAGCCTTGTCGATTCTTTTGCAGCAGAAGGAATCAGATTTCTGCGGTTTTCTATATTATTTAAGATGGTGAAAAATACTTCAAGCAGAGCAAGATAGCCTCCAATTTGTTGTACTGGTGAGCAGACTGGTCACTCCGAACACACATGTGTTTCAACCCACTGGTATGCATCAAAAACTGAAATACCAGTTTTGGGTAGACTGAACATGACCACAAACATGAATAGAAAGCATGTGATAAAGGTTCCCACTTAGAAACACGATCGCAATCGAATTTCTTCCCACTTGCCACCACCGCGTTTGAGATCCTACACTAAGTCAGGAGCTTAATTCCTCTGAAAATGCAACAGGACGACAACTGCACTCGGGAGAAAATCATGCCCGCAAAGAGATTGCACTAATGGAAACGCACAGAGGTTTTTTTTGTTTTTGTTTTTTTTATCAGTTTTAACTATACCTAGCCTTCTGCAATCCAATAGTGATCAGAATTGGATCTCAAAACAATGGTAGTGGAAAAGGGCCCTTAATTAAACACATGATATTCAGGCAAGCCAAGCCATTATCAGAGAGATACAGACTATAGGTGATACATACCCATATATTGTATGTCAGGGGTAGGGAACCTATGGCTCGGGAGCCAGATGTGGCTCTTTTGATGGCTACATCTGGCTCACAGACAAATCAGTAGGGGTTGATTCACTAAGCTACATTGCTCAAGCAGCTCAGCTTAGTGTGGCAGCGCAAATAAAATTTTCAAAGTAGGCATACTACTGCTCTAGCATGCACTACTAACTTACTCACACTCCCCCCAAAACGAACAGCTGCTCCAATTGTCCCACTCTGGATCCTGTCATGTCCAGTCACTTTGTAGGACAAGATCCCCACACTTTGAATGGCCCAATAGGCTGCCTGTCACTTGACAGGCAGCCTATTGGGCCAAAGTCAGCTAGCTAATTGTACAAGCTGTTAGTCGGTATTTCTCCTCTCTGGCTCTCGGGTAAATCGCTGATGTTGCTGAAACCCAAGAGAAGCTGGAGACGTGTCTGACACTGCCGCTGCCCGGCGGATCAACTGTGTGCACATCACCATGGCAACAGGGCATCCCTATACTGCACATGCGCACTGTCCCAGTTTGAAACCTATTGTACGGCTCTCACTGAATTACATTTTAAAATATTTGGCGTTTATGGCTCTCTCAGCCAAAAAGGTTCCTGACCCCTGCTGTATGTCCTTAGTGACCCTTTTGGTACTTTAGTGCAATGAGTGACTTCATTCAAAAAAAATGAAAAGGTTCAGGAGCTCAGCTCATTTTATTTTTACTTCATTTGTCTGTATAGATGGAACTATTGGCCACTGTGACAAGTAGGATACTTTCACTGAAAGTAACTAATGCCTACCTATTTTTCATAATTATTCAGTTTCTATGGGATCGATTCATTAAACATACAAGTAATATTAACATGAGCGCATAGCGCAGGTCAATCTTACTGTTACCTCCGCATGTAAGTACCGCAAGATATGCGCATTACCATAGTAGCGGTTGCGCCATTGGAGTACCGCAGATCACGCTACTAGCGTATCTCGCTATACTTATGAGTGGAAGTAATGGTAATAGTGCTATGTGTGCATGGTAATATTGATTTTTAATGAATCAATCTCTAGATCACAAGTTTGCTTTAAACTGTACCTTTAAAAATGGTACCTGAAGTGAAAAATCTGCCCAGTTTAAAGGATACATAAAAAAAAGTTTTACTTACCTGGGGCTTCCTCCAGCCTCTAGCAGTTTGTGTACCATGCAGTTCCATTGTCTCCCATTCTTCTGTAGTCCTGACTGCAAAGGCTTCTGTGCTTGTGCTGCTCGCTGTTGCACTCCCACGGCTGGAAGGATTCTGTGCAAGCGCTGTAGCTCTGCGCCTGCACAGAATGCTCCCGGCACATACATGCACCTGCAGAAGCCGCTACGGACAGGACTGCAGAAGAACAGGAGTCAGCGGAACTGTGGTGAGGGACAGAGACTCCTAGGGGTTGGTGGAAGCCCCAGGTACGTAGAGCTACAGTAGTTTAATTTGCATCATGTATTGTTTATCTTACCTGGGGCATCTTCCAGCCACCTGTAATCCTTCTGTGCCCTTGCAGACACTCTGCGCTGATCCGTTCAGCAGCTGTGCCCCTGCGAAAGCTGGCCAGCTGAGCATGCGCCCTGTCAGTGCACCTCCTACATTGTGCTTCTGTAGTCCAGAGGTGTTCGGAGCAAGTGCAGTTGCAGTTTTCACAAACTGCACAAGTGCAGAACGCTCCTGGCTACAGGAGTATTACTTGAGGAGGCTTGCAGCCCTGGGGAGCTTACGGAGGAGCTTACGGACAGCTGCCAAATGGATCAACATGGAATGTCAGTGGAGGACCAGAAGAACTACCAGGGGCTAGAAGAAGCCCCAGGCAAGCTAAACTGGGCAGATTGCTTTCACTTTAGGTTTCCTTTAAAGAAAAAAAGGCACTTCATTTGAACAACACAGTCATTTTTTACTTAAACATAGTTTCATAATCGATATACCATACCAACTCTCCAGATGTTGGCTTAATTCCAAAGATGGGCCATTTATTGGGATTGTTTTCTGCCCTGCTAATAAGTGTCAAAATGTCATGTTTCCACTTCCCCAACACTAGAACAGCCACTTTACGTGCTTTGTTAATAAGTGACAAGCTTAAGCTCATCCTGTCATAGGGCTTCATTGGACTTTTTGTAAATATTACCATTTCATCTCCTGTGATTCCATTCTGAGAGCCAGGGAAGATGGATGCCGTATGGCCATCATTCCCCAAACCTAAAAGCACAAGGTCAAAACTTGAATTGCTTATAAGAGCAGAGATTTCCAGGCTGTAGGCCTTGGTGCCTGTGTCTTCCTCAGCACACAGCCTTTGGTTTCTATGTACGGGCATGGGGTGAATATTTGTATAGGGAAGTCTAACATGCTGCAAAAGATGTCGTTCAAGGTTACCAAAGTTAGAGTCAATGTCTGTCAATGGTACACAGCGCTCATCCACCAACCATATATGAGTATGCTTCCATGGAAAGCCATAATGGTGTTTAGATAATCTTTGAAATAAAGCAATTGGGCTAGAACCTCCAGAGAGTGCAAGATGGAACCTGCCAGAGCGTTTCACAGCTTCTTCTGCTGCCATCTGCATGTCCTGTGCTAGTTTCTGAACTAATTCTTCAGCCCAATTAGACACCATAGGGTTTCCAAGAAATTTAGACTGAGATGAAGCAAATGCGTTGGTCTTTTGGTTCATGCCCATTATCTCCAAGTGTTCATCTGTTAGAAAACGTAGCTCACCATGCTCTATGACAAAGTCTAAGAAATGACTGGTCTCTGAGCCTCCCGGATACACTCTTGGTGATTGCCTTTCCAGGCTTTCCAGCAGAGGAGTCCAGAACTTCCAGGAAGCCAGCAGATTTTTTGTAGTGATGAAAGATTCCTTCTTTCCTCGATAGATGTTTGATATCAGCATGGCATAAGCATCTCTCTCTTGTATTGGACGATAAACATAATGATCAGATAGCAGCTGACCAAACAGAGACACAGTTGGATGTTCAGACACTTCTACCCATTGACTGGGTGCAAGGCTTGGTTTGAATAAAGTCTGGCTTACCAGCACAGCCGGAAACCCCAACTCTCCATGTCCAATGTGGAATATGATCTGTCTAGGCTTACAAGGATTTTTCACATTGTCCTGGGCTGACTCTTTTTGAAGACAAAATGCATGATTTTTAAACACAACTCTGACAAATGAAGTCCTCTCATCCAAATCTTTGCCCGATACCAAGAGAAAAGGCACTCCTTCCCACCGTATGTTGTCAATATAGAGAAGGATACCTTTAAAAAAAAGGAGTAAAAATTCACAGAATGTTAGGAAAAGGAATGCAAAGAAACCCAGTTTTTTTTTTGTTGTAAATTTTTGTGCAATTTTTTTTCAGTGGTCTCAGGTTTTGTATACATTTTATAGTTATTCTAATCGGTTTGTTCATTTGTTTGGTCGTATCTTTAGAGTTTGCATAATAAAGGGCTAGCACTACCTTATTAAAACAAACAAAGGTGCACACTACTTACAGAAGGCTTAAAGTGAACCTTAACCCTGGAGGAAAAAAGAAAAAAAAAATCACTTACCTGAGGCTTCCCCAAGCCCCCTGCAGCCGTCCTGTGCCCTACTCCACGAGTGTCCTCTAGTCCCTGCCGCGGTTAGTTCCGTTTTCGGCTGACAGAAAGTCAGCTCCCGGCAACGCTTACTCTTCTTTGCCGAAGAAGAGTACGTGTTGAAAACGAAACTAACTCGTGGCGGGGACCGTAGGACACGCGGAGTGGCGAGGGCACAGGACTATTGCAGGGGGCTTAGGGAAGCCCCAGGTAAGTGAAACTCCCTCCCCCCCCCCCGGTTAAGGTCCACTTTAAGGTGCCCAATCATCAGACAATGTATGGGCAGATCGACCAAGAGACAGAGCCCTCTCTGATTGCATCTGATCGGAGAGAGATCTGTTGCCTGCCCATACACTGCAGGCCAGTTCCCGATCAATTTCAGCATGAAATCTCTCGGGAATCAGCCTTGTGACGCCACATCCGCTGCACCCCCCCCCCCCCCCACCACCACGTAAAATGTGCCCCGTGCAGTATACGTTAGTGTCCACCGCTGGCTCTGTCTCCAGACTCTTCCGCAGATTACATGCGCCCCACATGGTTGGTGGTGTAATGTGGGAGCATGTGTAATGTCACACATGCGCCCATGTATACACTGGCAACCACATGTGGCGTATGTATTGTAAATGCAGAATAATCCTGAGACAGAGCCAGCGGCAGACGACAGGTAAAGTATACTGCACGGGGCACTGGGGGTACATTTTACATTGGGAAGGACAGTGCCAGAGGTTCCATCACTTGTCTCAATATCGCATAATGTTGCCGATGTACACGCAATCGAGCATGTCGGTCCTACATCTTTCAGTGTGTCTGAACGATACATGCGACCAATTTTGGTTATTGGCAGCACCAATTTTCTTGTTAAATCCTTGACAGCACCGATTTTCATCCGATTATAATAATCAAATATGTTGGTCGATTGGCCACCAAGTCGCTTGATGTATGGACACCTTTACACATAATAAAGGTGTGCAGCTTTTATTTTATTAGAATTAGTGTGTTATTACCATTTTATTGTTAGAAGCTACTACAAAACACAACCAAATCAGCTTCTCCTTTCTAAAGAGAAGAGACCTGCTTTTCTTCCTCCTGTCTATTGGCTCTCACAAGATCATGGAACTCTCCAAGAAATTACAGTGCGCTCAACTACTGCTATGTCATGAATGACATGTATTGTCAATTCATCCTGCAAGTTATGCAAGTTTTCCCCAGTACTCAGTCATGTCCTGCAGTATTGCATCAAATAATGCCAAAAGTAGGTAAATGGTGAAATAAGTCACAATAAATCTATTTAAACCAACTTATTTTGAGCCAGTTTTTGCTTGTTGGAGCTAAATACATTACTTTATGAATAAAACGTGTGAAAACATCTCCGTGAAATCATCCTCTTGAAAACTCAGGGGAGGGAAAAAAAAAAAAAAAAAAAAAAGTTTGAGTTGGGACCATGCTATGTTCTTATATGAGAAATGAATGATGTGTTTATAGCTCCACCTCCTGGTTTATGGTCCAGTTTTGTCAACTCATTTTTACTACAGTGCAGCAAAATGGACTTTTCATTAAGTCCACAGAGAACATTATAGCTTAGTTATCCTTACGAAAACCTGCAGATTGATTCAATGTCAGGACTGTCTTTGTTGCAGCATTAAAGCAGTGTTTACCTGCTCATCTCATCACAAACCAGTCATTCCAACTAAGCTCTAAAAATGTAATTGTTTATTTGTAGTATTTCTTAAAAGGAAATAGATATGGCAGATTGCATATCCTGTATCAGAACCACTTTGGAGAGACTAATTTCTGACTGTCCTGCTTTCATTGACCATGCATAAGCGCACTAATCACACAGGATGTAATAGAGCTGGAAATGAAGCTCTCCAGCACTGTCCAGAGCCATGAACTGTCGGCTGATTTTGCATTCCAGCCTTAAGTCTTGTAACTAGTGTTGCATCATATTTATAACCAACAGGTTGCCAAAATCACTGCCAGGATTTATTTGCAATTTAAAGTTTTAAAAGGCTCAATTTAAAGCCCAATCACACATTTTGAGACCTCTTGATCGGCAATCTCTTGGCAGTAAAGACTGTATTATGGTGCCCATACACGATACAATAAAAACGTTCGATTTTCCAGTTTATTCGATCTAAATGATCGAATTGAATGAAAGTCAAAAATATTTTTTTTTTCGATCAAGAAATTCGAACGATTTTCCCGTTTTTTCGGGAAAAATGATCGGATATGCTGGAAAAATCTTTATATTCGATCTACCAGAATAATCAAACTAAATTATCTAATTGAAAAATTGTACATGTATGGCCACCTTTAGAAGAGCTCTGTCATCTCTTCTAACTTCCTACCCTGCTGTCCCATCTAGTGGTCAAAATATGGTACTACACTCCAGCATATACTTGCTGTAGTCTCCCCGAGTATACTGTATAAAGTACTATGTATGGATTGAGTCCAGAAAATGTAAAGGTGGCCATACACTGTTCAGTATGGCCAGCAGATGGATCTCTCTTTGGTCATTACCTGATCAGAGAGGGATCTATCTGCTTGATTGATTGCCTCCACACACTACACACAGATTTTCAATTGATTTTAGCATGAAAGCTTTTAAAATCTGTGTGCCTGCCAGGGTCCCAGTCCCCCCACGGTTCTCACTACTCCGCCGTGTGGTCCTGGTCTCGGCTTCTGGCAGCCGGCTGCTCCTCTTCACTTATGTGTCCCAGGACAGACACTTGGGTTGCTGTGTCCACTAGAGGCCCCCCTAGCATCTATCCCCTACATTACATCACACGTTGCCGGAGAATGGAAGTGAAGACGCCAGGGAGAAGCAGAGACTGGAGTCAGCAGAGACTGGGCCGTGGGGTGGACAGGTGAAAATACCTTCTCAATCTCAGAATCAAATGCCACTAGAGATTGTAAGAAATCCTCGCCGCTCATGGCGGCTCTCTGACGTCACTGGAGCACACGGCGTCCGCTCCTAGTGGATAATCGGACGGGCTCTGAGTACGCGCTCCGCCGCTGCAAGCAATTATGACAGGTGCACTGTGCATGTCACGCTGTCTGATTGGTTCTTTTTTGGATTCCTTACTTTCTGATTGCTTAGTCCTTGTATAAATGAAAGGTGAGCGCCCTCAGTTATCGCCCGTGATAGCCTCTGCTGGGCTTGTTGCTGAGACTGCGCTCAAAGCTGCTGATCTTGCCCAAGCTTATTTCCAGATTGATCTGTTGCCGACCCCTGCTTGTTCCTGACCACGCTCTCTGATTGGATTACCTGTTGAAGACTCTGCTTGTTCCTGGATATCCCTGACTGCCGCCTGGATCGACCCTTGCATGATTTAAGGTTCCTCCCATGAACTCTACCTGGTCTGATTTGGATTGGATTGACTACGCTATCTGTTTAGTGTCTGAACAGCCTACAACCTATCATCCCCAACCTGTCAATAACTGGCTATCATCTGGACTGCCTCCAACCTCAGGTGACTATCTTATACAGATTCACTGTGCTTATATTACTAATACTGCTTTGTTTGATGAATACTATCATGTCAGCATGTATGCTACATCTGCCTGCAGGGTATTGTAGAATTTTATTAGGTAGGAGTTTTGTGCAGGTGTTATGGGCTGGGCTATAGGTTAGTCACATAGGCATACAGCCTGACCTATAGTCATTGACCAGGCAAGCCTGACAGAGATGCACTCCTGATCCACTGCCAATGGACCAACATTTTCTGACAGATTGATACAAACTATTTTGGCCGAAAATGGCTCAAATCGGTCGATTGAGCAGACCAAATGCTGCACATATTTCTCACAAATTTGATCAAAACGATCAATTCTACCGTATATAGATGGGAGAAATGGAGGATTGTATGGTCTGCTTAATTATACCACGTCACTGTGTGATATTGTGATATGCCATTTTTGCTGGTGCTAAACCCACATCTAGTCCCTTCTGTAAAAAAATCTAAAATGTCAGGTATCTCCATTTCTCGTTTTTCTTTATTTTTCCAAATCAAGGAAATCTATCAAATTCTAAAAATTAATTCTTGTAATGGATTCCTTGTTTTTAAGTAATGTATCAATAACTTTATCCGAACTATCTTTTCCTTTTAATAATTCCTTTCCAGGATCCAAGTTGACATTCGTAGAATCTCTGGATTGTGATGAAATGTTCTGCCCTGGCTCAAATCATTGCGGATTGGCAGATTAAAAAAAAGGTTCTTCTACTGCCATAAGCTGTAAAAGTGGAAACCAACATCTCCAAGGCAACCAAGATGCTACTGGAATTACCAAGGCGTTCTCCTTGGCAGTCTTGGCCAGTACCTTCTAGATCAACTTGAATGGTGAAACACATACAGCAGCTCTCCCATCCAAGGAATGGGAAAGGAAACCTGTAGCAAAAGTCCTTCGTCTTGTCGATCACTGAGGAAGCAAATGGGTCCAGTTTTGGCTGACCCAAACAATCCACTATGGAGTTGAATACCTCTTGATTCAATTCCCATTCACTTTCCAGTATTAACTGCCTGCTTATAGGGCCCCTTTATTCTGCTGTAATTGACTTTTAATGGTCCAACTATTCCAGTATATCCAATGCTTATTGAATCAATGCCCTTGACCTTGTTTCCCCAGTTTGTTGAGGTAGCCCACTACCACGTTTGCCTGATAAAATCAGAACTTCTCTTTGAAAAGTATAATTACGAAACTGAGAAGTGCATACTTGAATGCCAGTAATTCTCTGTAATTCAAGGACCTTTGTGCAATTGCCTTGGACCATTGACCTTGAGCAGGTGTTTAGTCCTGGGAAAAGAGGTTAATGGACTCACCCCAACCTCGAACTCCCCCCAATAATTTGCTCCACACGTTATAGCCACAGTGCGTCCCTCCCCCCAAAAAATGCACTCCGACTCAGTATAGGTAGGTAGCCAGGTATAGGCGCCCTCAGTATAGGTAGCCAAACATAGGTGCCCCCAGTATAGGAAGTCAGGTGTAGGTGCCCTCAGTATAGGTAGCCAAGCATGTTATTTGCAGTGATTGTTGTAACGCTGATTTAATCGTGCAAAGAACAAGAATGACCAGGTCTACAACTGGATTTCAGCAATTATAACTTTTCTTTATTTAAAGTGCTATAGCATAAAATGTATTTCATGCCATGGCACTTTAAATAAATAAAGATACCAGTGTGTCCCTACACTCTTGGTGGATCCAGATGGGGAATGGTTGACTCCCTGGTGCATGAACATTAATTAAGCAATACAAGCAGCTGGGCTTCCCTTTTTGTCTGTTCTTCAGATTTAAAATCCATCCCATACAAAAAAAAACAACAAAAAACACTTATCAAATGAAAACATCTTTGACAATCTTGAATTGATCCACACCCTATCCAAATACCCCAAAATATTTTAGGTAAGGTATAATATTTATTCTTTGACGATGCATAAAAGCTACCATTTCTGCTATCACTTTTGTGAAAATCAATGGGGCAGCCACGAGAGCCTTGAACTGATAATGGGCACCGAAGCCCCCTGCTGAATGGCAACCCTGAGATATTTTGGTGATTTACCTGTATTGGAAGAAGCAGATATGCATCCTGTAGCTCTACACTCCAATGAATACTCTTATCAAACTTAAAATACATTAGCTGTGCAGTTGGGAGATTACGGGCTTGCTGAAACTTCCAAAACCACTGCCTCTAGAGAATTCCCATTTTCCTCTAGACCGGCCTCCTCTACCTCTTACAAAAGAAAAACAGCTCCTTTGCTACATCTTTTTTTCTTTACATCAGGAAATGTCTTTCCCTCCTCTGCTGACCTGGTCAACAAAGATTCTAAATCTTTACTAAAAAGGAGATCACCCTCAAATGGCACATCACACAACCTTTGTTTTGATGTATTGTCCCCTTTCCAGGTCATCA
Source organism: Hyperolius riggenbachi (assembly GCF_040937935.1). NCBI lineage: Eukaryota > Metazoa > Chordata > Amphibia > Anura > Hyperoliidae > Hyperolius > Hyperolius riggenbachi. Next base: position 252,730,068 of record NC_090651.1, read on the forward strand.
GCCAAATTGCATAACTAGTTAGGTATTTTGCCAGAGCTGCGGCACTCGAAAAGGCAAGTGTTTCAGCGAAAAAAGACACTGCCTTGCTAATCAGAGAAATATCCAACAGAATGTTTTCATGAGAAACTCTTAACCAAATCCTCCTCTACACCTTCCACTCATGACATCAGATTTTTAGCCACACAGATAGATGCTACTTCAGGCTTGAAACAAAAAGTGGTTGCTTCCCAAGCCATCTTAAACAAAAAACATTAGATTTTTTTGTCCATGGGATCCTTCAAAACACCTGCATCTTCAAATGCAAGATCCACATATTTTGAAAATTAAGAAGTTGATGCATCAATTTTAGGACATTTGACTCAATGAACCTCATCCTCAACCAAGAATGGAAATCAACGCTTAAAAATATTCAGAATAAAAGCCGGATCTTTCTATTGCTCGACAAGAATATCTTTCAGTGAGGAATTAACTGGAAAAGATCTATTTGGTTGTACCTTTGTAATAATCTGCTCTGCTGTCTGCACAGGCAGACAGCTGTTTGACCATTTTGTAAATCTGAGTGCGGCAGGTCCCTGGAAAAGAGACCTGTCTCCACTCTGCAAGCTGCAGAGTTGCTGTTCTGGGGAGGAATTTGCATCCACTTGTCATGCAAATTGCTTAGCTGCTTCCTCTGATGGCTTGCAGTATAAAAACCATTTCTTCCCAGAATTCCTTGCTGGTCAATATGGTTTGTTCCTGCTAACTTACCTGGAGTCTCAGCCTTTGCTAACTGTTTACTAAGATTATCTTAGAGTAATTCCTTGGGAATGCACTAGGCATTTCTTCTAGCGTAATCCGGTTGTATTATCTGTACTGCCTTGTATTGTTTATCTGTTGCGATTGTCTTGTCGCCAGCAGCAGTCGACAGGAAATCGTTCTGTCTGTGGGGATCGCATTCGCCCTTGCGGTAGTGGCGGTGGTTCCTTCTGTACTCTATCTGGGAGTGTAGGTCAGAGCTGCGGTTGCTACTGGCTACTCCTGTCTGTCTTGTCTGGAACGAACGCTTGCTGTAGGCTCGGTGAGATAACCGTTTAGCAAGCGCTCGCGTTCTCCATTTCGTTTTCGTGTTACATTGGTTAGTTAGGGTTGGCGTGCTTTGTCTGTTGCGCTTTTCGTGCAGAGACCGCGCCATTAGCGTGCTTTGTCGCTGTTGCACTTTTTGCGCGGCGACCACGCTTAGCGAGTGCGTTTGTTATTTTTCCTTGGTGTTCTGATCATTGTTATTTGCTGTGCCTTTCTTGCTACACTTGTGCTCTGTCTTACTCAGTCTTGTGTCACTGTTGGCAATCGCCACTTTTGCGATAGTGTTCCCACTTGGTTTCTGCTGTTGTGTGTTCACCGTCGCCGGGTGGCGACTAGATTGGTGGACACACATACATTGTGTCTCTGTGCTCACTTTCTCTCTACAGGTGCATTGCACCATAGCGGGGTTCTGTTATTTTATACGCTTGTGGAGGATTTCCGTAGTGTCGGCGTGCATCTTGTGCGCTGACCACGGAAATAATTCCCCAATCGTTACAACCTTCAATTGCTTATAGATCTTATCCTGAGTAGACAATTCCAGTTTGGTCACTTGAATGCCTTCATTTTCATAAATAGCTCTTAGTAATTCTTTTGTGCCTTCCGGCTGAAAAATAAATATCTCTGACCCTTGGAAGTAAATGGTTCTTCTATAACAATCAGCTCTCTGCTCTCCCTCTTCTAGGGATTCCTGCTCAGAAACTTGAGCCCGGGTCCCACCAGAACCACTGGACAGGGGTGGAACTCTGGTCTGTGCACCTTGGTGTTCCAGGAAACACAACAAAACTGAGGAGTTAGTGAAGGGAAAGTTTTATTTTAAACTTTCTGGGTTGCGTTTCCATAGGGGCGTGGCATGGCACTTCTCTCTTCTGACCATCCTCAGGGACGGGAAAAATATATTTTTTTCAATGTGCAAAAACAGAATTGTGAATGCATAAAAAAAAAAAAAAAAAAAAAAAAAAAAAATCCTTAACCATTTACCGCCATCCTAACGTATTAAAACGTCATGCTTACCGCTATTAACAGCAACATGACGTTTTAATACGTCGCGCATTCCCGCCGCTGCTACCGCCGTGTGTCCGCCGCTACCGCCGCCATTACCGTCGGGATCCCGTGCTGGGCGATTGGGGAAGAGGACTGAACAGTCCTCTACCCAATCGCAGTGCCTGGAGTGAATGGACGTGACCGCGAACAGCGGCTACGTCCATTCACATAAACAGGAAATGTAACAGTTTAATAAAGTGTGTAAAAAAAAAAAAAAAAAAAGTGAACACGTCCTATGAGTGTTCACCAGCGCCATCTTGTAGCCAAAAAGTATATTACACTTACAAAATACATACATTTTCAAGTATATACACATCATTAATAAAAATTACACTTCCAACCCTCCCCCCCAAAAAAAACACTTGTAAAAAAAAAAAAAAATCAGCTTAAAAAATAAATAAATAAATAGTTGCCTTAGGGACTCAGCTTTTTTATTCTATATTTTATGGGGGAAAATTAATTTTAATTTATTACATAGGGGCTTGTAATTATGGCCAGAACAAACAGAAAAATAACCACTTATATTTCAAAATAATATACTGTCGCCATACATTGTGGTAGGGACATAATCTAAACGGTTTAATTATCGGGACCACTGGGCAAATAAAACGTGTTTGTTTTATCCACAGGAGAATGTTTAATTTTAAAACTATAAAGGCTGAACACTGAGAAATAATGATTTTTTTTTCTTTTTTTTCTGTTTTTCTCATTAAAATGCATTTAGAATAAAACAATTCTTAGCAAAATGTACTATCCACAGAAAGCCTAATTGGTGGCGAAAAAAACGAGGTATAGATCATTTTCTTGTGATAAGTAGTAATAAAGTTATTAGGGAATAAAAGGGAGGAGCGCTGACAACTGAAAATTGCTCTGGTCCGTTAGGATAAAAACCCTTGGGGGTGAACTGGTTAAAGGAGTACTATCTATTGAAACAACTTTTTTTTTTTAATACTCTATATTAGTGTACACATTACCACTAGTGCTATGGGCACTTTATTTATTCACCCAGGTCTCTCTCACTATCCCTGCTTAAAAACTCATTTCTCACACAGCTCATAGTAGTTTGGGTCACCCTGAGCTACTTGGTTACTCTGTCACACAGCTCACAAATATATTTTACTGTGTCACTCACAGCATGCAGCAGACATGAGGAGAACTAGGCTGATCTGAGGTGGTAACAGGTAACTAAATGAGCTGGAATATTGCTGGAATATAACTAGCTATACCAGGAGTCTGTGTTTACACTCAGACTGGCTGCCTGCTTAAGGCGATTCACTCCAGGCTGCATCCACTTTACAAGCTGCTGAGAGGGGCAGACCACTGTCTACAATTAGCATTATTAGTATCTTTATCAGTAAAGAGAAGTAAAGATAATAAACACACATTGCTAGAATCTTTAACCCCTTACCACCATATCAACAAGATTCTTTCAGCAAGGTGATAATTAAACTATAAACTGAGGAGTTGATAGCATCTCCCCTTTGCAGAGGCATGGTCTAGCCCTCTGGGAGCTCAGCATTAGATACATTTTGTATCCAACACTGACGCCAAAACTGACGGAGGATTTTACAGCTGAGAGGAACAGCTGTGTGAGGAATCAAATTGCTCCTAGTACTTGCCCTAATGTGTGCTACAACATACAGCATTTAAAAATAAATGCATACATCGATAGTATTCCTTTAATAGTTAACAGACCATTGATTTTCATATGTGCAGCAGTGCAGTTTCACACTATGCAGCAAAATGCACACTATTTTAAGGTGTATGCACACTGCTATGTGTGCTAGTAAGGAAATACCATGCATAAGATAAAATAGATTTTCTCAAATAAAAATCGAATAGGGTCCAACACTGTTTATATGGTGCGGAGACTTCAACTTAACTATGCATGAGAGGCTTGACAAATCTAGGCCATCACCAGATAAGTTATCTAAAGCCCAACGCTCCCAATTATCCTTAATGATCGAAGACAACTTTTTGGTAGACGTTTGGAGGGAACTATACGGGGAAAAAAGAGGGCACACGCATTTTTCTAGCGCCCATGGCACTTATGCAAAAATTGACCATGTTTTGGTCACATCCTCACTTACACCATCTTTACGCTATCTGAGGCACATCCCAGTTACTTTCTCAGACCATGACCTCCTGCTTTTTAGCATAGATCTCCACATCCAGACATCCTCACGTCCCTACTGGCGTTTAAATGAATCTTTCGTCATAAACCAATCCACCAGAGCCCAGATCTCAGAATTCCTTAGGGAATACTTTGACCTAAACGATGTTAACAATATATCGCCAGTCACTTTATGGCTAGCGCACAAAGCTGCTGTAAGAGGGTTTCTCATTAAAACAGCCTCCCGTATCAAGAAGCGCTCCCTAGAGCAGTATGATAATCTACACTTTAAAATTACTCAGACTCCAACGTATCCACCAACAAGAACCATCCCTCTTTCTTCTCAAACAGATAAGGGATACACGGGAGCAGTTAGATGTTATATTAGCAAAAGCCACTGAAAGGGTTCTTAGATTAACTAAAGCCAGCTACTACAGATACGCAAATAAACCAGACTCTTGGTTAGCTGCCAAACTTCGCAACCAAAAAAAATTTAACACCATTAATAAGATCCGTACACCTTCTGGGCGCATTACAGTTGGCTGATGGTGTAATGGTTAAGGGCTCTGCCTCTGACACAGGAGACCAGGGTTCGAATCTCGGCTCTGCCTGTTCAGTAAGCCAGCACTAATTCAGTAGGAGACCTTTGGCAAGTCTCCCTTACACTGCTACTGCAAATAGAGCACGCCCTAGTGGCTGCTGCTCTGCTCTGGCGCTTTGAGTCCGCAAGGAGAAAAGCGCAATATAAAATATTATTTGTCTTGTCTTGTCTACTAGCAACCCTGATGAAATATATCAAGCCTTTCATGCATATTACTCTGATTTATATTCATCCCACCCATCTCCTGCTCGGGTAAATATACCTGAATTCCTTGAATCTCTCCACCTGCCTAGACTCACCAAAGCAGTCCAGGAAATTAATAGAAAATTTACTGATGAAGAAATCGAAGATGTTATCAAAAAAACAAAACTCCATAAGGCCCCAGGCCCAGACGGGTTAAGCTCCATCTACTACAAGAAGTTTTCCGCGACACTAATCCCTTATCTCACTAAATGTTTTAATACTCTAAGAACTAAAACTCTGGGCTTTCCCGAGTTTCTGGACTCTCATATAACTACTCTCCCTAAACCTGATTGCGATAATCTCAACACCAAAAATTATAGGCCCATAGCCTTTTTAAATCAGGACTATAAAATACTAACAAGCATACTAGCTGCCCGCATTAACAAAGTCCTTCCGGCCCTGATAAACCGTGACCAGGTGGGGTTTGTACCATTCAGGCAAGCGGCGGATAATATCCGTAAGACTATTAACCACTTTACCCCCAGCGGTACGAATTTCTCCGCCCCTTTTTTCCCTCCTAAAAAACCAGGGACGGAGAAATCCGTACCTTCCGCGCTACCGCCGCTGTTCGCGCTCCCGTCGCTCGTGCACGTCGCCGCCCGCTCGGAGAGCAATGAACGGGAAAATCCATTCCCGTTCGTTGATCTAGCCCCCGCAATGATCTGCTGCTTCTTTCAGAAACAGCGAGATCATTGTGCGTCTCCCAGCCTCCTACTGCTTCCTGTAAGCGTCCTTCCGGACGCTTACAGGTCGCATGTAAACAAACACTCTGTGGCCATCTTGTGGCCAAATAGTAAACTACACCCAAAAAGCATTTTACATATACAAACATTACATTTACACAATAAATTAACTCATTACCTCCCACACTCCCCAATTTTTTTTTTATTTTTTTTTGTAATTAAAAAAAAAAAAAATACAATAAAAAAAAAACATAAATAGTTACCTTAGGGACTGAACTTTTTAAATATTTATGTCAAGAGGGTATAACACTGTTACTTTATAAACTGCGGGCTTGTAATTAGGGATGGATGCAAAACTGAAAAAAATGCACCTTTATTTCCAAATAAAATATTGTCGCCAAACATTGTGATAGGGACATAATTTAAATGGTTTTATAACCGGGACATATGGGTTAATACATTTCATGGGTTTTAATTACAGTAGCATGCTTTATTTAAAAACTATAATGGCCGAAAACTGAAAAATAATAATTTTTTCCCACATTTTTTCCTATTTCCCCATTAAAACACATTTAGAATAAAATAATTCTTGGCATAATGTCCCACCTAAAGAAAGCCTAATTGGTGGCAAAAAAAACAAGATATAGTTCATTTCATTGGGATAAGTAATAATAAAGTTATAGACGAATGAATGGAAGGAGCGCTGAAAGGTGAAAATTGCTCTGGTGGTCAGGGGGTAAAACCCCTCAGTGGTGAAGTGGTTAATATACTTCACCATGCCAAAGTCTCATGGACCCAGGTGGTGTCGTTGGCCTTGGATATTGAAAAGGCCTTCGACACCATCTCATGGAAATATATGCTTGAAGTGATGCATCATGTTGGTCTCAATGGGGCATTTGTCCATATCATCCGCCAATTATACTCCACACCTAGAGCTTATCTTAAGCTACCTGGAAATACCAAAGACCCCATTTTTATACAGAGAGGCACACGCCAAGGCTGCCCATTGTCGCCAGCAATTTTTGCTTTAATAATGGAGCCCCTTGCAAATTCTATTGGTCTCAACCCAGATATTCAGGGATATCGGATTGGTGACCGGGAATATAAATTGAGCTTATTCGCGGATGATGTACTCATGACACTGACTAATCCTGTGATCTACATCCCCAACTTGTTGAAATCATTCAAAGTACTTTGAAGAGGTGTCAGGGCTCAGGTTAAATCTTTCTAAATCGGAAGCAATGTTCAGTAATTTTCCTAAAGGAATGGGTAGTTACATCAGCAATCTTTCACTTTAAATACCAGCTGCATTACCTTAAATATCTGGGTATTAAAATACAATTGTATCAATGGAACTACACCCCTCTTTATAAAGCCCTTTCAAAGCTAATTCAATTCTGGATGAACTATAATATTTCCTGGGCAGGCAGAGTCTCTGCAATTAAAATTACTCTATTGCCTAAAATTTTATATCATTTCCGTACCCTCCCTATACCTGTATACAAGAAAGAGCTAGAGCCTCTACAAAAGCAAATTCTCCAATTTATCTGGGCAGGAAAAAAACCCAGAATTACTAGGACCAACATGATGCATCATAAAAAGGAAGGAGGTCTCTCTGTGCCAAACCTGTTTAAATACTACCAGGCCTCCCAGTTGGCTTTTATCCCAATAATCTACTCAGGTCAACATACACCACTATTGATAAATATGGAAAATGACCGTATGGCTCCCTTGTCATGGAAAGGTATCTTATGGGCTAAACAAATGGAATAATTCGCTAATTAAGCAGCAATCACCTTTCTCTTATTACACAATAATAATTTGGAAAAAGGTGAGGTATAAATATCAACTGCAGTCTGACCCTTCCCAGCTAGCTGAACTTTTACACAACCCTGAATTCCCTGAAGGACTAAAAGGTCTTAGCTTTACATGGTGGATTAGTAGCAATATAAGCTCTATAAAGCACCTACTACATAGCGGTAAGATCCCCTCTAAACAAACCATGTTGTCGGATTTTTCAGTCCCACCAACAGAATTCTTTCGACTACATCAATTGCACCATTACCTGGTTTCACTGGCTAAAGAAGGCCAAAGAATCCCTTTATCGCCATTTGAATCTATTTGTATATCAGACCCACTGCGTAAAGGTATATTATCCCTATTATACTCCACGCTAAACATTAAACCTCAGGACTCTATTCTTATCAGCTGGCTTGGGAGGGAGACTTGCAGAAAACTCTGAATAAAGAAGACTGGGACTAGTGCTTTGATACACTCTCTAAAGGTAGTCTATATGTAACGGATATGGAAGTCTCACTCCGACTTCTCCATAGGACCTACATGGTTCCTGAGCGACTACACCGCATTTCTGTTGACCAATCTAATCTCTGTTTCAGGGGGTGTCCAGATGTGGGCTCATTATATCATATATGGTGGACCTGCCCGGAGGTTGCCTCTCTATGGCGAAAGATCATCCAAAAACTTAATATTTTACTGATCCGGATAGACCAAGACCCTGCCACCTGCCTGCTAGGCCTACAACCCAAGCATGCTACATTTGCGCAGCATAAACTTATACAGTTTGCCATGAATGCAGCCAAAACCTATATAGCTTCACAGTTGCGCCAACCTAAGCTTCTCTTTAGTAGAGTATTATATCGTATACATATTACAATGCTGAATGAAAAAATTAAGGCGAACCTCCTGGATAGGTCTGACCATTTTGAAAGGATCTGGCTCCCCTGGATACAGAATGTATCCTCCCCCGGTGTGAGAAGCCAACTGGGAGACTTCTAGATAACACTCAGGGCATATTAGCCTTAATCATTCATCCGCACTAAATATAAACCCCTTTTCTCTCTCTTCCTCCTCAATATAGGATCTGGGGTACTGGGGATCAGGTGACCAACAAGTTTAATCCTTCTTTATTTTTTTTGTTCTTTGTTGTTTTTTTCCTATCTTACATTTTGTTTAACACTATTGGATAGTTCTTATACTATACCACAAATAATAAACATTGGCTATCCTTATCCAAATTTCTACCTAACATAGACCTCAGGATAACCTTTAGGTAGCTCTAGGAATGATCTTTTGTACTTCTACAACATTCCCAAAGCACGCGATGATCTGTATTAATGTATATTCTTGTATTATGTCATCTAGTACATCACACAATGTGGCAATGTGTGCCTACTGCTTATAACTACTACTGAATGTATGTATCATCCTTTTTCTTGTGGCTACCTAATAAAAAAGAATTTGAAACTAAAATAAAAATCGAATGCAGGATGTGTGCTTGCCAGTTGCTTGAGCAACTGGAGAAACCCAGCACTACCTTAGAGCCCCCCATCCAGTGCAGCAGAAGCAACTTACCAAACCTACGGGCGCCGTTTTCTACACTTTCTGTAGTTCCTAGCGGCTTTCCTGCATTCTCTGTGTACAGGTTCCACCAAGTCATGTGACCCGATGCAGGTCACATGACATGCCAGGACCTGTACATGGGCGCAGCTACAGAAGTTCAAAAGATGGTGCCTGGAGGAGAAGTAAGTTGCTTCTGTTCTGCTCTGTAGAAAGCTCTGCAAATTGAAAAAAAGTACTGTCCCCACTGTCCACCTCAGGCATGGCATTTAGTTGAGACTACCAGATGCCAGAGTTCCTGATAATGGGGATTTTACTGTATTTGCATTTGTTTTCCTGTATACAGCATATTGGATCAGAGAGTACATCAAACTATACCGCGGCTGAAGTCTGAAAATACGCTTGACGGTGACTAACTCCCTGATAGCTTACATTATGAAACTTTACTTTGCTCAGTCATTAAAAAGATTAGCTTCATAATATTTTGTTCTCCCTACCTATGCAATCCTCTTCACCAACATGGTACAAAGACATTTTCTTTTGCTTCGTTCAGCCACTAGATGTCACTGTTTTAATTAATAGAGTAGACTAGGGAACAACAATCTTTCAACAAAAGAGGTTGGCTGTCACAGTCTCTACAAATATACAGTATTATTTTATTATCTTTAAAGCAAACATGAAATGAGGAAATTCACTTCCGGTTTGATACTTAACCCAAGTAGAGGGTAGGGTGTGGATAATATAGTGCCTTCCTGTTCCTCCAGGTGGCTTGTCGTTGCAACGCTGTCCCCGGTTCTATCCCACCTAATAGCTGTTCGTAACTCCTCGAGCAATCTTCAAAACTACTCGTGCCCCTGAGTAGTTCCAAGAATGGAGCATATCCGTACTGTGCGTGCACAAGTTCGGACTCGCACTTGGGCAGTACGAATGTACTTGTCTTCGGAAATACTCGGGGCACAAGTAGTTACCAAAGTTACCCAAGGAGTTCTGAACAGCTATTAGGTGGCATAGTTACAACCAGGGACAGCTCTGCAACGACAAGCCAGCCAGAGGAACAGGAAGGCTCTGTGCTATCCAGAGCCTTCCCCCTACTTGGGCAAGTACCATACCTGAGGTTTCCTCACTTCTAGTTTACTTTAAAATGGTTGTTCTGCCTGTTGTGAACCTCTACAATGTGTTGATAGTACACTCATCCTTTCCTTTAGCAGAACTATTTTCAGGTTTTTGCAAGCTATGTCACTGTTTTAAAGATATTAAATATCCCCCAAAAAAGCATTGTACCTGCAAACGTCTGTGTGTTGGTAAGGAAATGGGCGGGCTTTTCCATTTCCTCCTTGACCTGCTGCAGATAGTTCTGGTACTGCCCGATGACGGCACTACTGGGGTCCAGCGCGTGCAGAGAATCCAACAGTTCCAGCTTTGCTCTCAGGACGTCTCCACTGTTTGTGAGATTGTGCGGCACTTCCATGGCAACCGAGGTCAAGATTTCCGTTAGGTGGTTCTGGATGACATCACGAATGACGCCATACTCTTCATAAAAGCTGGTGCGACCTTAAGATTGAAAAGAAGGAACAAAAATGTATGTAGTGCAGTTTGTTAAACAAAAGTGAACCAAAACAATCTCTCGTACAAACAACTGCTCCATTCAGGTCTCATTGCGTGCCCTTTTTGCTTTTGTTATTGCCTGCAATATGTGCCAAATGAGTAATTCACACTACACTGAAAGAAAGAAACAAAAAAAATGTAGCAGAAGTTCACTAAAATGGCTGTTTATATACAGTGACCAGTTGTCTCTGAGTCCAACCTGGGCCTGGGGTGGGTGGTATTTGTGGCACATGGCCATGACATTGTATGGGCGGAGCGTTACCGTAACCCCAGAGCAGCAAATATAGCCAACTATAACCATTAAATAAATGCAGCAACAGTTACCCCAGACACCAGAAAATAAACGCAATGTGGGCAACATTTCAGCAGAAACCAAACGCAATTTGGGCCACATCTCAGCAAAAAAAAAAAAAAAAAAAAAAAAAAAAAAAAAAAAAAAAAAAAAAAAGGGTTCACCTAACAGGTCTCCACTCCCGGCCGGCCTCTGGCGCGCAGCTTCCAGGACGATCCTCCTGCAATCTCCTGTGCTGACAGGCAGAGCAGGGCTACGGGAAGATGGCGCCCGAAGCCCTGTACTGGAGACACAAATAGTCTCCAGTAGAGGGCTTCGGACGCCATCTTCCCGTAGCCCTGCTCTGCCTGCCGGAAGACTATGGAGGCTGGAGCAGGACTGCGGGCTATGAACTGGCGTGGCGTCTACTAGACGCCGCTGCCAGTTCATGCAATGAACGGTGACCAGAGTCCCGAGGCTGGGACGTCCCACGGCTAAAAGCGGGACGTTTCCCGGGACCTCATGCAGCCTGGGAAAGGGGACCCCGAATCCGGGACCTGTCCCGGTAAAGCGGGAGGTATGGTCAACATAGTTTATAGAATACAGGTATGTTTGTCAATAACTGGACTTAAAGAGACACTGAAGTGTCTAAAAAAACATCTTTTTATTTAATAAGTGTGTTTAACCTAATAGCCCTAACTAATCCACTGCATCCCCGCCGCTGTAAACTATCTAAATCCCCCCTAACTCCCCTGCAAAATCCACGACTTTCTTGGTCGTGGATTTTGCTGCCCTAAGCGCTTCCGTGTGAGGCAGGGCTATGAGCTGCAGCCCTGCCTCACACGCGTCTGTCAGCTGCGGATCTCCGCCTCTCCCCCGCCCCTCTGAGCGAAGGAAGACTGAGAGGGGCGGGCAGAAGCGGCGATCCGCGCTGACAGACGTGTGTGAGGCAGGGCTGCAGCTCATAGTCCTGTCTCACACGGAAGCGCTGCCCGGATTGCCCTCCGGGGAGTTTGGGGGGGGGGGGGGGATTTAGTTAGATTAGAGCAGCAGGAATGCGGCAGTTTAGTTAGGGCTATTAGGTTACTTTTATTAAATAAAAAGAAGCTTTTTTTGAGACTTCAGGCTCTTTTTAATGAAGGTTCACAATATGTTATGAAAGGGTTTGTGTAGACATCCAAACCTCGCTTCTTCTTTTATGTTAACATGAGGATGCCAAGTTGGCTTGATGTAAAGTTAGGGCTGGGACCCACTATGGGCACTTGCAGAGGCCCAAAGTGCCCGCAATTTGCATAACCATGGAAGTGCTGCAATTTCCTGGAGTGATCATGATTTGCCTACTGTAGCCACTAATGCGATTTCTACAAAGCTGCTACAAGCTGCGTGGGACCAACCCTATCAGGATCCACTGGCAAATCGCTTTGCTGATTGCTGGGGTGTGACAAGCACTGCCAAAGCATGTCTAGTGGGCCCCAGCCCTTACAGTTCAACTATGCCACTGCTGAGAGAAAAGAAAAAGATAACTGTTCAATTCAGGTCTTTACATTACTAATATAAAAAGACATCTGAAGCAATAAATTACGCTTTTATACATACCTATGTAGAGGGAAGCCTCTGGATAGCATAAAGCCTGGCATCCCGTTGTTCCTGCACCGTCCCCAGTGGAAGACATTTGACCTGACCTCATTCGATTTTCATGATTATTTGATACATAGAATGATTGCATAGAAACATTGAATAAAGCTTTTCTTAACTCTGTAGAAAAATTCATAAAATACCTGATTGGGCATGGGGGAGAAATCTATTGAATAATTGTATTAAATAAGAATAGGAGTTTTATACAATATCACTAGCCTGGAATAAGTGTGCAGGTATGTGCTTATGCTTCAGTCACTCCTAACCTGCATATTACAGTCCAGGAACCATATCATAGCCATAGCATAAACACTGCAGTCAGCCAACTGTAAATTTGCAGGTCAGGAATGGCTGCTTCCACGTTTCTCTGCAACAGGTGGCCCTTAAAAGTACCTTTTGCATCAACTGTTTCCTTCAACACAATTTCCACTCTCTCCACATGATGTCTGTTCCATATGGGGTCCAGGTGCTTCTGGTTGCGCCGACGGAATGGCAGAATCTGTTCAACTGCCTGTGACAGACATCAGAAATAGGGATAAAAGCAGTATTTATTAGAAGAAGGTTAATCAGTGTACTGTATTGAGGGCAAACAATTTATCCAATTAGAAACCTAGGCCAACACTGCAGAACACAGCAACAGCTTTATGGCGAGCCTGTAAAACACTGGCTGAAAAAAACAATTTACAATAAAAGCCAAGCTTAAAGAGAATCTGTATTGTTAAAAATCGCACAAAAGTAAACATACCAGTGCGTTAGGGGACATCTCCTATTCCCCTCTGTCACAATTTCGCCGCTCCCTGCCGCATTAAAAGTGGTTAAAAACCGCTTTAAAAAGTTTGTTTATAAATAAACAAAATGGCCACCAAAACAGGAAGTAGGTTGATGTACAGCATGTCCACACATAGAAAATACATCCATACACAAGCAGGCTGTATACAGCCTTCCTTTTGAATCTCAAGAGATCATTTGTGTGTTTCTTTCCCCCGAGGGGGGAGTGCATAGCAGAACCACAACACTGAAAAACTTGGCAGCCTTCCAGACACAGGCTGACAAGTCTGACAAGGGAAAGATACATTGATTTATTAAAGAGACTGTGATAGTACAAAGTGCTGCAGTAAGCCAGAACACATTAGAATAGCTTTTGGAACTTGTAGGATGATAAAAAACAGGATGCAATTTTTTGTTACGGAGTCTCTTTAAGAGAACCGTAAAGAGAACCTGAACTGAAAATAAAAAGTCAAAATAACCATACACAGGTCATACTTACCTCTTGTGTAGTCTACTCCTCAATCTCTTTCTCCTCTCCTGCGACCCTTTTGTCCACTGTGATCAATGGAATTCTTTGTCTTCCATTTTAAAAATGGCCATTAACCTATAACAGCTTCCTGGTCAGCACACTGTTAAACTGTAATATCACCCACTTGAGCCATAGGGTGACATGGACATTACCTTGCACATTCAGTTGTAACTGACAGCTGCTGGTATACAGTGGTTTGCAAAAGTATGCCGCCCCCTTGAAGTTATGTTTAGGGTCATTGTCCTGCTGGAAGCAGAACCTCCGCCCCAGTCTCAAGTGTTTTGCAGACTCCAAGAGGTTTTCTTCCAAGATTGCCCTGTATTTGGCTCCATCCATCTTCCCATCAACTCTGACCAGCTTCCCTGTCCCTGCTGAAGAGAAGCACCCCTCCCCCCACCCCCCAGAGCATGATGCTGCCACCACCATATTTGACAGTGGAGATGATGTGTTCAGAGTGATGTGCAGTGTTAGTTTTCCGCCACACATAGCGTTTTGCATTTTGGCCCAAAAGTTCCATTTTGGTCTCATCTGACCAGAGCACCTTCTTCCACATGTTTGCTGTGTCCCCCACATGGCTTGTGGCAAACTACAAACGGGACTTCTTATGCTTTCTGTTAACAATGGCTTTCTTCTTGCCACTCTTCCATAAAGGACAGGTTTGTGCAGTGCACGACTAATAGTTGTCCTATGGACAGATTCCCCCACCTGAGCTGTAGATGGGCCTCTTGACTGCATTTCTGATCAGCGCTCTCCTTGCTCGGCCTGTGAGTTTAGGTGGACGGCCTTGTCTTGGTAGGTTTACAGTTGTGCCATACTCCATTTCTAAATGATCACTTGAACAGTGCTCCGTGGGATGTTCAAGGCTTTGGAAATCTTTGTAGCCTAAGCCTGCTTTAGGCTGCATTTCCACTTGTGCGGTGCGGAATCGCCGGGAAATCACCGCAGACGAAATCGCATGCGGGTGCGATTTTGCATGCGGTTTTTCACGCGATTTCGCATGCGATTTCGCATAGGGTAGTAGGTGGGCGATTTTAACCATGTCACTGCCTGTGTAAATTAACATCACCTCCTATGCGAAATCGCATGCGAAATCGCGGGGAAAAACGCATGCCAAAATCGCATGCGATTTCCCTATTAGATACATTGTATGCAATTCGCTTTGCGGTGTGCGGGGAGCGAATTCTGACGGCTCTGCCATGCAGATTTTCCCCGCACACAAAAACGCTCCGTACAACGCACAAGTGGAAACAGGCCCATGCACTTGTATTGGCTGTGCGAATCCGCATGCGGACAACGCATGCGGATTCGCTATAGTGGAAATGAGCCCTTAAATTTCTCAATAACTTTATCTCTGACATGTCTGGTGTGTTCTTTGGACTTCACAATGTGGTTGCTCCCAATATTCTCTTAGACAACCTCTGAGGCCGTCACAGAGCAGCTGTATTTGTACTGACATTAGATTACACACAGGTGCACTCTATTTAGTCATTAGCACTCATCAGGTAATGTCTATGGGCAACTGACTGCACTCAGACCAAAGGGGGCTGAATAATTATGCACACCCCACTTTGCAGTTATTTATTTGTAAAAAATGTTTGGAATCGTGTAGGATTTTCATTCCACTTCTCACGTGTACACCTCTTTGTATTGGTCTTTCACGTGGAATTCCAATAAAATTGATTCATGTTTGTGGCAGTAATATGGACAAAATGTGGAAAACTTCAAGGGGGCTGTATACTTTTGCAAACCACTGTATTACTGACAGCAACTGGTATATTTCAGTTCTGACAAAATATTGTCAGAACTGGAAGGGATCACTGCAAGAAGAAAATAGTGAGCTTCTGAGAGGAACTGACGGTGAGGTTAGTATGCAATATTCATTTGCAGCTATGTCATGTGCTTATTTTAAATAATTTTACTCGCTTCAGGTTCCCTTTAACTGAGAGGGATATGGATGTTTCCGTTTAAACAACACCAGTTGCTTGTCAGTCCTGCTGATCTCTTTGCCTGTAGTAGTGGCTGACTCGCATACCTGAAACAAGCATGCAGCTAATCCAGTCAGAGCACCTGAACTGCATGCTTGTTCAGGGGCTGTGGCAATTCATAAAAGACTACAACATGCAGTAAAGTCCAGAAATTTTACAGGCACCTCTGGTGTGGCGAAATCAGAGAAGAGACTTTACGAGACTGTGTAGAGCCAGCCGTGACTCACACAAGCAGAGAGGGATAATCTATGACTGACTGGAGCAGAAGCCAATAGGAACAGCCCCTGTCCCGATGATCAGGTGTTGATAGGTTGCGCAGGCTTTTTTGGAGGTTCCAGCTTTTCTACCCCTCAGGCAGCAAGCAGAGAGATCGGAACAAAAGATGCTTCCCCTGTGGCCATGCTGTGGTGATGCTTCCCCTGTTCAGCCGTTTAACCGCTTTGAAGATGCAGAGGAGCTAGTGGGGAAATCACCTAAGCATGGCATGTGTAAGGTCTTTCGGAAGTTCTTCTAAGCTGTAGCAATTAAATAAAATGTTAAGACTAATAGATTCAGAGCAAGCAGACAGTATAACAAACATGTACATGTCGGGATGCCTCTTATTATTGTAATGCCCTCACTGCACGTGGTGCAGTCGTGATTGTCTTGACCAACCGAATTCCACCATAGGGGATTCTGATTGGTTAATTTTCAAGCTGCATACATGTTTCGCATAACCCTGCATCAACTGGGGATTATTTGCATCTCATTGACCATCTCCTGTACCTATACATACTAACCAGCAAGCTCATGGTGACCCAGAACTCATTCGAGTGTGTAAGGGACTACAATGGTCCTAAAAGCCCCCTTACTAAGATGTTAAGACTTACTGTTTTAGGAAAGCAAACTTTTGTTGTACCTATACATATTGAGGGGGTTTCTTTTTTTCTTGAAACTTACTTGCTTTCCCAGGTAATGGTCTACTCGATAGATCTCTTCTTCTTGAAAGAACATTTGCATATCACTGGCCAGCTGCTTTGCAGAATCATAGTCATGGCCAAATGGTTTCTCCAGCACAACCCGCAGCCAGGCTCCAGGAGGAGGACGGCACGTAGCATTGATGTTTCGCGCAATGTCAGCATATGCAAATGGAGGGACAGACAAGTAGAAAAGTCTCCCAGCTTCATGAAGATCTTCTTCTGCCAGAGACCTCAGGATGTCCTGATTCAGTACCGTATAGTTCTCTGCCGTCTTCAGCTGTCTGTAATGGGTGAGCTTCAGGAACTGGTCTTTCACAAGGGCACACTTTTCTGCCTCAACATCGGCTGGACAACTCAGGGTCTTCAGATTGTTAAACAATATGCTTTCTGCTTTTTCTGCGGGGGTTAGAGCTGCTCCATAGAAGCTGAAGCTATGTCCCTTGTAGACCTCATTGAGATAGAGCTGGAAGAGTCCCTGCCACAGGTATTTTTTGGCCAAGTCACCAGTGGCCCCAAGAAGAACCACAGACACGTGTCCTTTCTCCTTGCAGGTGACCGCAACTGTGCCAGCCAACAGCACGATACACAGAGTCCTCCACTGCATCATGACTGGCACTTTCCTGGCTGAAAAAAAATAAAATGAAATATTGAGGACTTAGCATAAAAACCATTGCAAATATTTTAAAACCGTTGTGATAGGCAATTCATTTCAGAAACAAATAGCAATGTCAGATTTCACCAAGCAGATGCAGTTACAATACAATTTGTTACAGATTACAATCCCCCCCCCCCCCCCCCCCCAAAAAAAAGCAAAAAGAGAAAAAAAAAAAAAAAAAAAAACTTCAGGGCACTAGATAGGTCTTAGGGTGGGTTTAGTTAATACTACCCACATTACACCAAGTTTCATTCAGCCGATAGGCATCAAGGTTCATTTATAACGCTCATGCTAGAGTAACCCTCTGGTGAAAGGTTGGGTTTTGCTAAGAAAAAGAAAAAACAAACAAACCCAAACACACAAGGGTTACGTTAGATGAAAGCTTCAGGCTGGGTTGACATAGCGTGAAAAAGTAGCGGTTTATGTCATGTTTTATGTTAATGTCATTAGGGTTTTTTTTGCTGCATTTGCTTTTTTTTTATGCAGATGTGTTTTTCATTGTGTGTGTTTTGTATGCGTTTTTATATTTATGCAAATCACTAGGAAGACAACAGGAAGCGGAAATTCAGAAATCTATTTTGTTTTTGTAAAACAAATAAAAAAAAATAAAAATAAAAAAAATAAATAAATAAATGCATGAAAAACGCATACAAAAAACGCAATCCATTGCGTTTCCATTGACTTTCATTATGTGCGTTTTGGCACCAATCCTGCATAATATGCAACAAAACCAGAGTTTGCCAAGTGCATAGTGTAAATCCCAGGTCTCCGCGTCCCATTGACTAACATTGCTGCATAAAACACACAGCGTTTTACGCAACGCAAGCGTTTCTGCTATGTGCGCATCCAGCCTCTGGATAGGGCTGTTGAGGGTGGTAACTATAAGAAAGGAGTTAAGGTTAGTGTAAAAGTACTTACACCCATCCAATTTTGATTGGCCAATCACCAACCAATTTTACCACCTCCAAGTGAAAGAGATCCAAGAAGCTTGGAATACTATAAACAGAGTGTGTAGGTAAGCTCTTATACTACATAGAAGTGGTAAAATTGGACAAACAAGGTGTGTACCAGGCTTCAGGCTTAGGAGAGAAAAACTGTTAGGCCTGGAACCCACTGAAATCCGCAAACGCAAAACGCAACCGCTAGCGTTTTGTCTGAGCGGTTTGCAAGCGGATTCATGCGCGTTTTCGGTCGCGATTTGCAACAGTGTATTTTTTTGCTCAGCGGTTGTGTAGCGTTTTGCGTTTTTATCCTGATTGGTCCTGTGAATTATTTTTAATTTTGTTACAGTGTGCTGAACCGCAAAACGCTAGCAAAACCGCTCAGTTTAGGTTTTGCTGAGCGTTTCTGCTAGCGTTTCAATACTTTACATTGAAGCGCTAACGCTCCCAAAATTCTGCAGGTCCTGCGTTTGCGTTTCCCAGAAACGCAAACGCTCCTGTGGAAGTTGCCCCATCCATTAACATCAGCTGAGCGTTTTGGCAAAACGCTAGCGTATCGCAGCGCTGCCAAAATGCTCAAAAAACCGCTCTTGTGGGTTCCAGCCCTTAGGTTGTGCTTGAGGTTTGGGAAAGCTCTAACACTAGGATATTTGGAAATAATTCCTCAACTAACATTTAGTGCCAAGGTCATACAAAGCCCAAACATAAGGTGTCAGGTAGAACATTTAGTATTGGATATGTCTACAGTAGACCTGATTCTGAGGCATAGTATGATCCCTATACTGACATCTGGTGACCGGAACCCCAATAGCTGGCACCAAATGCCAGCAGGAATTATATCCAGACACTGGATCCATAGGGAATAAAAACTTTTATTCAATATCCACCATGGAAGATGGAGCTGGTGCAGTGTTTCTCAAACCTGTCCTCGTGACTCCCCAATGGTGAATGTTTTGCAGGCACCCTCACCTATGCTCAGGTGGGGCAATTAGTGTCTCAGCTAGGTGGATTCCATGTAGCTGAGACACTAATTACCCCACCTGTGCATAGGTGAGGTTGCCTGCAAAACATGCACCACTGGGGAGTCACGAGTACAGGTTTGAGAAACACCGAGCTAGTGTATAAAACAGAAGGCAGTGTAGCGTGAGAAGAAGCCTAGCATTTTCTCATCTTCCACTGGCTGCTGCTTTTGTTTCATGGTGGTTATGGAAGACAGAGTAAATGGGCATACATACACTGTATTAGTGTCACCAGTCAGGATCAAGCCCAATCCTGCAGGGAATGCTGCAGGTAACGAACACTGTACACCAGGGGTGTAGTTGGGCGTGAACGTGGGTGGACGATGTCCACCTACTTTTTTCAGAGAGTGGACGTCGTCCACCCTGGCATATGTGTAGTGAGAGCGCAGTGAAGGGGGAGCGCTGAGCACAGCGGTGGAGAAGGGGGGGGGGGGGACGTCTCCCCCTCCCTTCCCTCAACTTGGGGCTCCCCCTCCAGAACTAAGTCTTGTGCGGCGGCTGGCAGTGGGTGGAACTTACCTCCATCTCGTCGGAAATTCTGGTGCCGCTGCTCTGGTCTAGACCAGACCAGAGGCATATGTAGAGAGACCATCCCGCGCCTGCAACGAGACGGAGACAAGTTCCGCCCGCTGCCAGCCACCGCACAAGACTTAGTTCTGGAGGGGAGAGCGAGGGAGGGGGAGCTCCAAGGTGAGGGAAGGGAGGGGGGCTTGAAGGTGTCCCCCTTCCCCACCGCTGTGCCCATGATAGCTTCCTCTTCTCTGCGCTGCTCCCCTCCTTCTGGGGGACACCTGGCTACCTATTCTGGGGATGCCTATAGACCTGGCTATACTGGGGACACCAATACACCTGGCTACCTATTCTGGGGAAAACCATACTCATGACTACTTATACTGGGGACACCTATAGACCTGGCTAGCTATACTGGGGGTACCTATTTTGGGGGAACTGCTGTCAGATCTGAATTTTTGGGGAACCACTGCTGCCAGAAGTGTATTTTGGGGACCCGCTGCCCGATTGTGTATGTTGGGGGGACCACTGCCAAATTACATCTTTTTTAGGCGATACGTGTATTCTGAGTGATCCGCTGCCAGGTTACGCGTATTTTGCTTCCAGATTATGTGTATGTTGGGGAAATTGCTGCTGACAGATTATGTCTATTTTGGGGGAACCACTGCCATATCTGTATTTTGGAGGAACCTCTGCCAGATTACGTGTGGGGGGGGATACACTACGGCAGAGCTCAAACTTCCCCGGCAGACCTTTTACACTACTGCCAAGGTCATGTAGATTTGGCCCCACCTATGACCATGCCTACATTCTGCTGCGTGACCACCTCTTCTCTCCGGACTAGACCCCTGCTACACACACAGGTCACTAAGGTGACGGCCCACATCAACCAATGAGAGCCAAATGTGCACTGTGAAACGAAAGCTGAGTGAACCTGCATTAAATCCTTTTATATAAATCTATTGTGTAGAAGGTCAGATTCTGACTTTAAATTGCTGATTTACTACACATTGTTCTTTAAGCATATATCTCCTCGGCACCATCTCTAAACTCCAGATTATGCAGCCTGTAATCACCTGTGCTCCACAGGGATAAGTGGCCACCACCAGGTATAAACCACACCGGCAGGCTTGATTTGTGCACTCACAGAATCTCAGTTTATTGCAAAACACACTAGAGAATAAAAGTTCAACTTACATTGAGGGTCCATGCAGCCGGACCTTGATCACTTAAAATGGCCTATAAAGTATCTGCACAGTCCACACCAGCAGAGTGCACCTTGCAATAAACCGTTACTGGTCTTTTAAAGCAGTATTGTCACCATAAAAAAATCAAATTTCAACAGCAACTGGTCTGAGTTTATTAAGTGATAAAGATGCTAATCATGCATTCAAAACTTGCAAAACGTTTTCTGCTGTTATGGTTTGTAGTCATCACATACTTTAGGAGCACTGGCCCTAGTGCCAAAGAGTTGAATGCTGGGAGTTCTTTTTATCTATAATATATTCCTCCTCTTCCATTTCCCTGCCTAGCTGCTTATCAGAAACACCCTCTGATTACTTGTGTTTACAAGCAAGGCTGAGGTGACTCGGTGATTGGATGTGTAAATAAAATAAATAATAATTAAAAAAAAAAAAAAAAAAAAAAAGACAGTGCAGTTGTTAGTATACACCTCAGTGGGAGTGTCTGAAGACTCTGGGAGGAGGGCAGCTAATTAATACACAATGAGCAAGAGAAGGGAGGGGGAAAACAAGAGTCAGTGAGGATATGATGTCAGCATTAGCTTGGCAAGATGGCCACTGCCTAGAATAGGATTTTCTGCTTTTCCTTTATAAAATTCACAGGAAATCATTACATGGATAGTACAATACATCTGTTATGTAAGTAGTAGTAGTATTTATCTACTTATATATGTGTTTTTTATTTCTAGGTTAGCATGGGTGTTGCTTGTTCTTTACAGAGAAACTTAAAGGGAACCTTAACTGAGAGGGATATGGATGCTTTCTTTTAAACAATACCCGTTGCTTAGCAGTCCTGCTGATCTCTTTGGCTGCAGTAGTGGCTGAATCACACACCTGAAACAAACACGCAGCTTATCCAGTCTGACTTGATCTGCATGCTTGCTGAGGGGCTGTGAATAAAAGTATTAGAGACACAGGATCAGCAGGGGAGTCAGGCGACTGGTATTATTTTAAAAGGAAAAATCCATATCCTTCTCAGTTTAAAGGGAAGGTCCAAGCAAAAAAAAAAAAAAATGAGTTTCACTTACCTGGGGCTTCTACCAGCCCCATGCAGCCATCCTGTGCCCTCGTAGTCACTCACTGCTGCTCCAGTCCCCCGCTGGGAGCTTTCTGACCTCGGAGGTCAGGGACGAATTGCGTACATTTTTACACATTCCCGCTAGTGCAGGAACATTAACGCATACATTTTTACGCGTTAGTGGTGCAACGCGTAAATTTTTGTTCCTGCACTAGCTGGAATGCGTAAAAATGTATGCAATGTGGCCCTGACCTCCGAGGTCAGAAAGCTGCCAGCGGGGGACTGGAGCAGCAGCGAGTGACTACAAGGGCACAGGATGGCTACATGGGGCTGGTAGAAGCCCCAGGTAAGTAAAACTCATTTTTTTTTTTTGCTTGAACCTTCCCTTTAAGTTCCCTATTTAACTGAGGGCCTTTTCACACTGGTGCAGTAAATGTACTGCACCCCATCGCAGCCTAATAAAAAAAAAAGTCTATGGGGTAGTTCACACTCCCCACATTGCCGTACACTGCGTCGGAAGTGCCCTAAAGCACGGACATACCTACGTTACCGTGCAGCTCCTGCGGTGATCTGCGTCAGACCGGAAGTCGTGCAAATCTAAAGCGACACAGGGTTTGCCAAAATGTTGTCTTGACGCGCATGCGCGGAATCGTCTGCACTGCACAAAAAACAGGACTTTGGGGATTCCCATGTTAGTAGGTTACCATACATGTGCTGCTATTCACCATTGATTAATAGCATATGGTTGCCACTATCCCATTCATAATAAATGAATGGGATATTAAGTGCACCTTCTGGGGGAATCACATGCAATGCAGAGCCATGCTCATGCACGGCCACCTACTTTGCATATGGAAACAAGCCCTAACTCCGCACAAGCACTTATACATGCCCTGTGGAAAACAAAAACATTTCCGGACTCAAGACGTGGTTCGGAAAATTGAATATTTGATTCATAGTAAACTAGACTCATTAAACCTCTATGACAATATTTGGCAGAAGTACAATCATTTTACTGAAACCCTCACCTACCAGTCTAATATGGCATATTAAAAACGCATTAACCCTATTAACTTGACAATTCAGTCACCCGATAAGGATGGCGTGTGACTTCTAGGAAGGATTTACTAGTTTGAAATTAGGTTCATTTGGCTGTAGTGCCCAGGTGCTCTTGCTTCAACTGGGCATAGTTAATGATTTGAATGGGGGGGGGGGGGGGGGGCTTAGGGGGAGCATGAAGACAGAGGGCAGGCTGGCTAGAGGTGCGTACACACATGCGACTATAGTCGTTTGTAACGATCGTTCCCCGATCTTTACTAACGACGATCGTTACAAAAAACGAACCACCGACTATTAAGGCAAACGACGAACGAGCCAAATCGCTACAAAAGAAAGTTCTGTCTCGGCGGATTTTAACCAACGACGATCGTTTGCAAAAGTAGTACATCGTTGCAAACGGTCGTTCGTACTAGGCTTGACATGCGCATTTCACTATTTCTCCCTGAAACTCATTTTTATGCGCAGGCGCAATAGTTGCTTTACGTGATGTAACGTTCGTTCTAACGATCAGATCGTTACACACATTTAAAAACTAACTTTACTCAGGTCGTTCTTTCATCAATTAAAAGCTCGTTCGTCGTTCTCAACGAACGATCGTTGTCGCATGTGTGTACGTAGCATAAGATATGGGGCCACTGAAGAACTCTCTGGTATGGCCAGTTTTTATACGTAAATACTTTATATGTAACTTATATGTAGCAAACTGATAGCTAAAATGTATTAAAGAGAACCAGAGGTGGGCAAATGGGGGGCAGATGAGACACTGAGGCATGTTCTCTGCCTCCTGACATGCCTCTGTGTCCCCACACCCCTGCTCTCTGCCCCCCCCCCACTCTATAGCCCCCCGAGATTAGTGTCAATATTTGTCGCCATCTCTGAGGTAAACATTGGGGAGAGGAATTCCCAGTTCAAAACCCCCGCCAGGGGTGTTCCTACAGGGTTTCCAGGGCTCTCTCTCCCTCGCCGCTCCCCCACCTCCCTGCACCCATTGAGAGACACACTGTCTCTCGTTGCAGTGTTGTGACCTATAGGTCACAAAAGTGAAGTGGGCCAGTGCGGCCCACAGGTTTTTGCAGCTACCTGATCTGTTCAGCCCTGCGGATAAGGTAGCCTACTTTTTTATTTCCCAAGACCACCTCGGGCTCTTTTTTTTTTTTTTTCTTAAAAAAAAAAAAAAAAAAAAAAAAAAAAAGGAGTCAGGTACCAACAACCTAAGGAAAGGGAAGGCTCTGGATCTCCTGTCCTTTTTGTGTCCGCATTCCAGCAATGTCCCCAGTTCAAATTTGCTGCCTCCGATAGCTCTAGGAAGGCTTCGAAAGCACACATGTCCCCGAGTACTTAGGAAGACGGAGGCTCCGTACTGCGCATGAGCATGCAGTATGGAGCTGGCTGCCTTCTGAAGCACTCAGTGACATAAGCGCTTTTGAAGCCTTCTGGGAAGAGAGATTCCCATCTATCTACATGTATAATTTTCTGTGCAGAGCTGAAAGACTGCCAGGCAATATCTAGCGCAGTCCTGGTAGTCTGGGGCCACATCTCCTCACATAAGATAAAACTGAAGCCCAATCGAGTCCATGCAAGATTACAGCTGAACGGAGCAATGCGGGGGGAAATAGTCACAGTCCATGTCATGGAAGCATTAGGAAGACAACTATATACACTGCTTATAGTTTGTCACCTTGAATTCCTTTGCAGGTAATTACACAATGCACATTTTTTCAAATAAGCATATAGGGGTATATTCACTAATTGCGTTGAGCATAATGTGAATAAAGTTTTAAAAAAACACAACTATTAGAGCATATTGGCCCATTTCCATTGCATGTGGATCCGCATTTCAGAAATTTGCATGAGAAAGGTGTGCAATTGAAATTCCGAGGTGACACTTTCCATTCACTGCATTTTTTTCCATGCAGACCTATTTAGGGGAGAAAAAAAAAAAAAAAAAAAAAAAGCAGGCAGCCTGCTGCATTTTTTCGCACCACGTATCCGTTTCCCATGTAATGGTCAACTAAGCTAAAAGCATGTGAACATTTGCATAAAAATTAGCTTAAAATAACACTGAAATTTGCATTAGAAAAAAAAATGCATGCGAAATGCATAGCATGCAATGCATTTCACTCTACTTCTAATGCAGTGAATATACCCCATAGTTAAATACATCCCCAGGAAAAAAATAACATGCACAAGACACTTACCTGTTCAGCAGTGCTGACTAAACCCCTGTGCAGAGCTCTGCCTGTGTATAAGGCAGTATGCAAACCTTCAGTGCACACAGTATGTAACAGATCCTTCCCCAGAAAGTTTAATTATTACACAAGAAGAACCTTGGGCAAGAATCACAGAGAATCTCTTCCTGGCAGTGAAAGTTCAGACTTTCCCAGCAATCACCATTTGCCAGCAATTCTTTGTAGACTAACTCTCAGCCTATTGAAACCTTACGGGTAAGCCTCTCTAAACAGGAAGAGATGGGTAGGAAAAAAAAGCAGCCCACAAAAATAAAGCACTTCTATGGAAACAAAAAACGACAAACTTCAAACAAACAATGTAAATTACTGTTTAAAGGGAACCTAAACTGAGAAGGATATGGATTTTTCCTTTTAAAATACCAGTTGCTGGACTCTCCTGCTGATCCTGTGTCTGATACTTTCAGCCACAGCCCCTGAACAATCATGCAGATCAGGTGCTCTGACTGAAGTCAGACTGGATTAGCTGCATGCTTGTTTCAGGTCTGTGATTCAGTCACTACTACAGCCAAAAGGGATCAGCCGGACTGCCTGGCAACTGGTATAGTTTAAAAGGAAACCTACAGATCCCTCTCAGTTTAGGTTCACTTTAACCACCCTGGCGTTCTATTAAGATCGCCAGGGCGGCTGCGAGAGGGTTTTTTTTTTTTTATTAAAAAAAAAAAAAAAAATCTATTTCATGCAGCCAACTGAAAGTTGTCTGCATGAAAGCCCACTAGAGGGCGCTCCTGCCGCATACTTCTGATCGCCTCCGGGGGAAAAGAAGTAACAAGAAGGGCCGCGATGAGCGGCCCTCCTTGTTTTGCTTCTCTCATTGCCATGGCGATGAGCAGTGTGACGTCATGGACGTCAGCCGACGTCCTGACGTCAGCCGCCTCCGATCTAGCCCTTAGCGCTGGCTGGAACTGATTGGCCCTGCGCAGGGCTCGGGCGGCTGGGGGACCCTTTTTCGCCAATGCTCGCAGCGGATCGCCGCAGAGCGACGGCAATCAGGTAGCACACGTGGCTTGCAAAGTGCCAGCTGCGTGCTGCTTTTTATTTGAACAGAATCGGCCCAGCAGGGCCTGAGCGACACCCTCCGGCGGTAATGGACGAGCTCACTAAGGAGGTTAAGCACACCTAAAGTGAGATGGTCTCCCTGCACTCCCGGTGTCCGCCTCTGTCGTGCTTAGAGTCTGTCTCTTGCTTAGTGTACTGTGCTCCCCTTTGTGTCCTCCACTAGAGGGAAGAAGTGAGAGAGGGGAGAAGCCGCTGTTTACCACGGGCACATTCGGTTTAGGCGAGTGGCAGAAGCAGATACTGCCGCTAATTACAGCACAGCAGGGAGACACAGAGGCGACAAAAAGGACACACACGGGACACTGGGGGACTGAAGGAGGACACAAGGGGGGGGACACACAGGGCACTGGGTGACTGGAGGAGGACACAAAGGACACTAGGGGAAAGGAGGAAAGGAGGGGGACACAGGACACTGGGTGACAGGAGGAGGACACAAGGGGGACAGGCGGAGGACAATAATTGGGGGAGAACATCTACAAGACACCCCTGGACCATGGACGCACCAGGTTTAGCATTTTTTTTCCCCCATCTAAACTTAGGGCATTTTCTCTCTTTCGATACGATCGTAAAATCAAACTTTCGGATTGATAAAATTTCTGTACCAATCAACCAAAAATTTGTTTTACAATGATTTTCACCACACACTGTGCAGTTTTCTGTACAATTTGATCA